>NC_052313.1:22425611-22545611 GCF_016432855.1 Salvelinus namaycush
ACACATTCAGTCAGCCACAAATGCAACGTAGCAATAGCGATTTGAGATCAGATCACAAACCAGCCAAAAGAGCTCTCTTCAGTGGACTGTTTCATTGACTAATAAAGCAGAACTTGACACTCCACTTAATGTCTCTTTAATATTAATTTTGTTCCACCCGCCTTTTGTCAGATTGAAATGTTAGGCTAACGATTTTTAAAAACTATAATCTAATCAGAAATTGACTATTGAAAATGCATGGCTGGGGGGCAGTGGTGTAAAGTACTTAAGTAAAAATACTTGAAAGTACTACTTAAGTAGTGTTTTTGGGCATCTGTACATTACTTTACCATTTATATTTTTGACAACTTTTACTTTTACTCCACTATATCCCTTAAGAAAATAAGGTATTTTTTTACTCCAAACATTCTCCCTGACACCTAAAGGTACTCGTTACATTTTGAACGCTTAGCAGGACAAGAAAATGATCCAATTCATGCATTTATCAAGAGATCATCCCTGGTCATCCCTACAGCCTCTTATCTGGCGGACTCACTCAACACAAATGCTTTGTTTCTAAATTATGTCTGAGTGCCCCCTGGCTATCTGTAAAAAAATACATATATATTGCAGTCTAGTTTGCTTAATATCAGGATGTTTTATTTTATTTGTACTTTTACTTTCGATACTTAAGTATATTTTAGCAATTACATTCACTTTTAATTCTTATGTATATTTAAAACCAAATACTTTTAGACTTTGATTCAAGTAATATTTTACTGGGTGACTTTTACTTTTACTTGAGTCATTTTCTACTAAGGTATCTTTACTTTTACTAAAGTATGACAATTGGGTACTTTTTCCACCATTGCTGGGGGGGTGGGGTCACTCCAATCTGACCAGCCATAACTCCAGGGGCAGGATTTCAATCTTGAATCAGCAGAAAATAATTTCCACTTAAACAACAACTGGACTGGAGGTCAAGTGAACAATGGGAAACCATTCATTTGACTATTTCAATAGCATGCTGTGCACAGAAGTACAACCATTAAATTGAATTGTCTTGCTTTGCTTGTCATATTACATCCCTGCATGTACATTACATGTGGATCAAAGTGGAAATCCTCTGAGGCTTGCGTACATTTATGGCCCAATTCTGAAGTAACCATTTTTCCTGACGATCGATTGGCTCACTTTATAATCTTTGCATTCACGGCATGTATTCTTGACTATTTGACATTTGTGTGCATATTCATAGCAAAATGAAATGTGCCATATCAGATTGGTTGGGTTGTACTTTGCAGTGATCTATTTTAATTGTAGAAAAATAGTTGTATTTATTTTTCAGAAAAGCAAAAGGTATTTTACCACTTATTCTGCAAAGAAAATATGAGTTTTATAGCAAATTGATAGGTTAAATGCCTGAAGATCTTTTGACATGTTTTTCTCGAACAAGCACAATGCCTCATGGCAATATCAGTATTCAGCGCAATATCCATCCTTGTATGTTGCCCCACCCAATGGTAACACAGGAGTAATACATTCATGAGGCTGTCATTACATTGGGATAGGTACCCATCCTCTCTTACCATGCACTACATAGGGGTAACTGTGAATTTTACAGTAATTTACCGGCAGCTGGTTCGAATCACAGGGCTGACAAGACAAATCTGTCAGTAGTGAGCCGGATGGTTACTGGTGTTACTGTCTGGCTTAGATCCTGGGTCTCCCCTTGCACCACAAGCCTATATGTTAGCCTGCTGCCTGAGAAAGCCTGCAGACTGAGCTTGAAGACCTAATACAAGTATTCAGGTCTCAGGCAAGGTAACTCAAATGTGGCTTTGTGCAAGGCACTTAATCCATCTGCAGCACTACATTCTGTGTAGAACCTGGTATGTTGTCGCCACCCATTGGTAACATATGAGAAATACATTTATAAGGGCTGCCATTAAATTGGAATAGGTATCCGACCAAAGATGGTGGATAAATGAAGATGTCTTACTCAGGCAGTTTACCATTGGAAATAATGATAAAGATTATTTTCTGTGTAAGTGGGCGTTCCCTCTCTCGTGTGAGCACTGGTCTACTTATTTTGACCTCTCCGCTCACTCCACCTGCCCCGCCACTACCAGAAAAAAATTGACAGTAAGTTATTTCGCTTCTGGGGCACCCCCTCCGTTGGGTGGGGGCAATAAGTAACCAGACTGGCCTTGCACGGCCATCTCGGTATCCAACTATCCATCCTCTCTAACCATGGCAACAGGACAAACACAGGAGATAATATTCAGTCAGTTTTGAACATGCTTCAGTACAATAGTATGTCTGTGTTGGAAGGGGAAGGCCTTTGTGTTATTATATTTGTGTTAATACATATTTTTGATGAACAATACATAGAGGTTTGGGGTTGTTTGGGGTATTTAAAATGTTTGTTTTTTAAAATCATCCTTATTGATTATTCCCTTACAGAAAAACCACATGATTTCACGTGAAAACGTGGTTTTGGAACGAAAGTCATATGTGAAAACAAAAATAAGTAATTGTGATACACACAGTGCTTTTATCATGCAGTGCTTTCAACATATGTTTATTACTCAACGTGTCTTACCTCAGATTTGAATTTACAACCTCTTGGCTCACAGCATTTCGATCTTTCTGCTACGCCACCAAGCCTGTGCTAACAACTTATTTCACCTGTATTCTTACACTTTGGAATTAAAAGTGAATCTCAGCTTTGTTAAAAAGAAACTTAATAAAAACGAGTAACATTGAATAATATGCCTCACCAACATTAGACAACTATACAGAAAACCCTCAAATTGGTGAAATAAGTCAATTAAACCAATGATGTGAGAATAGTCCAATTATTTGATAACTAATAAGATGGCACTCTAAGTGCAGAGATGCATTATAGGTAATGAACGTGTATTGGAATGTCACAATGTGAAGTGTTCCAAAGACACATTTTCATATGGTTTCGTCTGGAGTGCATCAATGCCTCAGCAGTGACATCAGATACTTATTTGTTACCAAGAACATATATCCACACACTCTTGAAAATAAGAGTATGGTTACAGTAAAATGTTGTTCCCTGGTTTACAAAAAGGTCAAAGGTACACATAAGGTACCTTCAGAGGTACAAATAGGAATTCACACAGTACTGGTCGATACCTTTTAGAGTACATGTGCGGCTAATCTATACTAAACAAAAATAGAAATGCAACAGGCGACAATTTCTAAGATTTTACTGAGTTACAGTTCATAATAAGGAAATCAGTCAATTAGTACCTAATCTATGGATTTCACATGACTGGGCATGGGAGCAACCATGGGTGGGCCTTGGAGGGAATAGGCCCACCCACTTGGCAGCCAGGCCCACCCGCTGGTGAGCCAGGCCCAGGCCCAGCCAATCAGAATTAGTTTCTGTAATAAAGCTACACAAAATGGCTTTATTACAGACAGAAATATGGGATTTTTTTTCAGCTCATGAAACATGGGACCAACACTTTACATGTTGGGTTTATATTTTTCTACACAACATATTCAGTATAAGGTACAATTATTACAGCACTAAAATGTAGGTGGGGACAATGTGCTGGCTCGGACTCATTAGCATATTTGGGGGCGTAGTGTAAAATATGTTGTTTTTGTGGCAACCATCATTGGAAATGTTGTATGTGTTTAAGTGGTTTTAATCATCATGTTAATAAAAGTTGTTAAACATCTCTGCTGACACTGTTAGTTCTGAAATCTCTATAAGGACTTATGACACTCAGGAGCTATATTGTTAAGAGAGTAGTGTGCATTTTAATGTCTACTGGTTTACAGAAAGCTGATGTGAAGTTAATGATTAGTTGTATGTCTGATGTGCAGTAGGGAAGGTCGTAGTACAATGACATGGTGACTAGGTACTGTATTAATGAAATATTACACAGTTATTTGGTATCTCATGTCAGGCTGGAGAACTGACAGCCCACAAGCGCAGAATTATGAACAGAACACAACAGGCCATATTAACTGGGAAGCCATTCCCACTCTTGGGAGACCAAAAAGAGCTAGTTAAAAGCCACGCATGCAGTAAGCCATGCCTGCAATATTCTGATAGGCTGCCAATTAGCAAGTAATGTTGCTTGTTGTCAATAGAAGAGTCAGGGAAGGCTCAATAGGTTACTGGTATGTTACTGTGAATTTTACAATAATTTACTGACTTAGGGTTTCCAGATAGGAAAAGACAAATTCACAGTAACACATTACCTTTTTTTACAGTGGCGCTCATCAGTGCCACATGCTCTTACAAAATCTGTAAAATAGACAATGTCAAAAGAGGTACTCAACTTCCAACAACATTACTATCAGACAGTTAAAATGCTACAACACTGCCACTGACGGTTGACACAAATATATTTGACCACGTCCCCAAATATGCTAATGACCCCACCAGTACATTGCACCCACCTATCAAAGCGGGGGACTGTTAAAATTGAAATAATGGAAATTATGCATTTTACAGTAAAATATTCTGAATGACATTTGACACCTGGATTTTCACATGTACTCAAATGTTGTCACATGCTCACATGTTGAAATTTTGCATCCCCATGTTGCCACATTTATTTCACATGAGATCCTATTACATCATATTTCACGTTATCACATTAGTTGATTTAAAAAATATATATAATCTTTATTTAACTATGCAAGTCAGTTATGAACAAATTCTTATTTACAATGACAGGAAACAGTGGGTTAACTGCCTTGTTCAGGGGCAGAACAAGAGATTTGTACCTTGTCAGGTCAGGGATTTGATTCAGCAACCTTTCAGTCACTGGCACACCACTCTAACCACTAGGCTACCTGCCACCCCCCATAAAATCATATGAAATTCACGTGTTTTTTCCATGAGGGTTCTCCCTGAATTCATATTGTGGTATGGATTGGAATAATTTCAGTATATGTGGACAGTATCATCACCATAGTGGAATTAATGTTTCATTGTGAAACATTTTATTCCACTCTGGAAAATCCTGTTCACCTCTCTGAAGAATCAGTAGTGCTCCACAGTGTAATATTTTCCCACATGCTATTACAGAGACTCCTTTACCCAGCTCTCCCCTTGGTGCTTGATCAACCAATCGGATCGTAGAGTTTGCTATAACAGCCAACCACAAGCCTACCTTGCCCTCTCTTCCTGTTGTTGCTAGAAAAGTGATGTCAACTCTCCTGTGACATGATTGGCTGTGAAGGCTGTGCTGGGTTTCAGGTCGCTGCCTAGGCTGAGCAGCACAAAGGACTGGGGGAGAAAGCTGCATCCATCTCTGCATTGGAAGAATCCACTGGATTGGGAGAAGAAGACAAACGCCACAGGCTCCATTACCCACGTCTGCTCAGAGACTCAGACCGAGACTGCGCACAGCCAGGAAAAAATATAAAGAGATATTTCAGGATGTAGAGAGAGAGAGGGATAGATACAGGGAGAGTCATAGATTTAGCACAAAAGAGAAAGATAAATATAGATTTGTATATAGACGGGAAGCAAAACAGGGCCGGTGTTACCTGCTGGGAGGTGCAATGAGGCTGTGTTATCGATACTGGCCAGACGCAGGTTGCAGCAACAGCAGCAGCAGCAGCAGGGCATTCCTCCGGCTGGATGTCTGTTATTCTGAGGCAGTGCTGTGAGTGGTGCGTAGTACCACCAAATCCAGCAAGACTGTGGCGGGGGAGAAAATCTCTGACATGCCCACGGAGATGCTTCAGTCAGAAGGCGTGGGCAAGGATGTCACCCTACCTGCTGCCACAGCCGGCTCGGCTCAACCCGGCGCGGTGCCATTGCGGATCCTCAACAAGGGGCCTGAATACTTCCGCAGGCAGGCCGCAGAACAGCACCAACCCCATCGTATGAGCGCCGTGGAGAGGCTGGAGGCGGACAAGGCCAAGTACGTGAAGAGCCAAGAGGTGATCAACGCCAAGCAGGAGCCTGTGACGTCTGCTCTTCTCCTGCCCAGCCCTCCTGGACCCCCTGGTGGCCCTGCATATGGTCCCAAGAGAGCTGGCAGCAGCCCTGCCCTCAAAGCCTCCAACAAAAACAACGGTAAATCTGATGTGTGCCAAGCCAAGCGTGCCAACCTCAATTTAGAGATCCTGCGGAATCTTCTCAACAGTTCAGAGAGTTGCATGGCGGGCCAGGGGAATGGAGCGAGGAGCTGGGCCCCACAGCGCTCCCGGTCCAGCGAGCTTCACCGCCGCTCCTTTGCTGAGTCGCTGCGGGTGTTCCCCACGCAGGGTGCCAACCTCAACCTGAGCGCCAGCCTCCTGCAGGAGCGGCCTGTCGAGGGCCTGCTGCACCTCTCACTCAGCTCCTCAGACTTGCGCTTGCCCCTCCGTGTGAAGCCCGGCATTAGCGGTGGCTCCGGCCCGCCCCCGCCACCCAAGCCCCATGCCTCTGTTCCCCGGAGACCATCCCTGAACCGGTCCAAATCTGACCTGAGTGAGCGCTATGCCCGAGCAGGCGCTGACGTGGAGCGCTTCTTTAACTACTGTGGGCTGGACCCCGGGGAGCTGGAGGGCCTCGGTGTGGTGGAGAGCTTTGCCCGGGCCAACTCCGACCTCCTCTCCCTCAACTTCCGCAGCGCCAGCATGATCAGCTCCGACTGCGAGCGATCGCTACATAGCAACGACAACCTGACAGACGACGCGGACTCGGCTGAGCGCGTTCCCTACGGAATATCTGCCGTCGAGCGCAATGCACGCGTTATCAAATGGCTGTATAGCATCAAACATGCACGAGAGTCTCAGAAAGTCTCCCATGTTTGAGAGGACTCGAGCTTTATTAGGTCATGATTAGCGGAACTAGCTACAAAAGGCATTCATAACCCATCCATAAGCACTAAATAAATATAACTACTACATAGGTAGTTGATAAACGCTTTGTGATGTATTTAACATAGCATCTTACAGTGCATTTATGTCAAAGTATAATATCATTATTGGTATTTCTGAACCATTTGTAAATCAATAGTAAACTATAAATCATCATGTATTATGCATTTGTTCATTTATTAACAGTAAGTTAATACAATTGAATAATTTTTTATTCATTATCATGCCAGATGTCATAGCACTAATGTCACTCATGAAGACATCCGGAAACACTATGAAATATCTACATGATAAAGAAACGTAAAATGCGTAAACATAAAACACTTGTTGGAGTACATGCATATGTATAGTAAAACATGTATATGTGTAAAGTATGTATTGAATCATCAACAACAGGCCTTATACTGTATAAAGGTAAACACGGTTATATGGATTAGTGTTTATAAGTAGTTTAAAAGCAGGCATTCAAATAAAAGTGTTTCCAATTACAAAACCTTCCCACAATTAAAATTTGGACCTAAGGACTGCTAACCAAAGTTCCAACTAAAGGACAAGACATACCTACACGCTGGTGGCAGTCCTAACGCCTCTGACCACAGAACATTGGCCTTCCTTTTCTTTTTATTTCCCTACAATTCTACATGTTGAATCGACACCGTTCGTTGACACCCAGCAGGTGATCTACTGCGCACGGCCAACATTCGTGTTGGTCTGTCTTGTCCTTTAAGGATAGGATGCACTATAGGGTGATGCTATGTCAAACTGTGACGTTTTCATACAGTAACCCTATATGCTGCTGTTTCATCATGTTTACCTAGTGCTTACAGTAAGGTTGTAAATGCTTCCTGTAGATACAGTGGATGTAATTCATTATCCATTATGCATTATTTGATCTACAATAGGTATTTGTGGTCCTGAAAACATTGTCCTGTCAGCCTGCATGCTTCCCCAAACCTGCAGTTCTCAAGACAGAACCTTGATTTTAAGATGGCTGCTGTAGTACCTTACTATCCTTCAACAACAAAAACAACTAGTTAAGCAGCATTGGCACAGTCAGCATTGTCTGGGTACATGGACTGATACTCAAGTCATTCCTGAGGCTGGGCGCATTATGTTCTGCTATTTGCACTTCAGTGTTGATGCTTAGCTCCTGTGTGCTTTTATCAATACCCACGTGTGTGTCTGTGTCCAAGCGTTGTGTGAATATAAACTCTATAGCTGGCAAAGCATGTTATCAACTTCTATTTGGTTTTGTAATGGTTCTGTAGTTTCCTCCATGTGGTCACTGTTGTGTTCATTGGCGAATTAGAACCGGATGGTTGCGTTTGGGGACTATTGGCTTGCTCTACGTGTCAATGCATCACCAATGCAATGTACCAGTGGCCCAAGATCTTTTTGTATTGTATAATGTATACTGTATAAGGACATGCATAGCACTTCAACTGCTACCATAACTATGAAAGGCTCAATTCTGCTTGTTACTGTATTAAATAGCTTATCAACTGCTTAGGCCTGGTCTTTTATATTTCATTACATTTGAATTATCCTGCAAAACTTTTAGTAAGTTCTTTTTTTATTTTTTTTACACAAATGGCAAAACCACAAGCACATGTGTTGCGAAACCCTTCTCATAAAACCAACAGCCAATCAACAGGGAGTTCGCCTTTCTAGTCAGTGACCATTCCAACATATTTGCACTTACCAGTAATAAAATAAACCATGCTCTTACATGCGTTAAAGGCCAGGTAAGATTTCCTGCTGTTTAATTGTCATTTCATAGGGTTCTACAAATAACCACGTTGCCTTTGCATGCCTTTATTTATCATTTGAGTAGAAATGTGTGTTCCTCTCTCCATTTTACTCCCTTTTGATGAGGTCAGGGATGTAATCACTGTAGCTGTCCTGTCTGGGAATCTGACAATGAAAGAAAGAGTTTGTGTACTTACCGCATCAGTGCTTTGAGGTGGTTTATGCATCCAAACACGAGTATGCTACCTGGAATCTATTCCATTTCTAATGAATAGTGTCTCTGGTTAGGTATATAACATAATGTTAGTGAATAGTGTCTCTGGTTAGGTATATAACCTAATGTTAGTGAATAGTGTCTCTGGTTAGGTATATAACCTAATGTTAGTGAATAGTGTCTCTGGTTATGTATATAACCTAATGTTAGTGAATAGTGTCTCTGGTTATGTATATAACCTAATGTTAGTGAATAGTGTCTCTGGTTAGGTATATAACCTAATGTTAGTGAATAGTGTCTCTGGTTAGGTATATAACCTAATGTTAGTGAATAGTGTCTCTGGTTAGGTATACAACCTAATGTTAGTGAATAGTGTCTCTGGTTAGGTATATAACCTAATGTTAGTGAATAGTGTTTGTGGCCATAGAGGCACCTGTATAGTGTTTTTATTATATTCCTATAGCTCTGGCTATGTGCAGTGTACAAAACAGAATACATACAGAAGGTCATTTGGAGTTTCTGTACCTGTATTTTCCATCCCCGGTCTATTTTACTTGACAAGTCTGCGGATCAATTCCCTCTTCTCATCCTGCAATTCGCTAATCTTCATCTCATAGTCCTGCTCTCTCTTTCTCTGCTCTGTCTTTGAGCATCTCTCGCCTTCTCAACACACTGTCTCACGTCTCCCAGGTTTTGTCTTACATTCTCCAGTATATCTTTTTTCTCTCCAGCTCCATCAATGTGTATATGTATGCTTCCTTGTCTTTCTTTTTCTATTTCTTCCTTCTCTCCTTCCATCATCTCGCTCACTCTCCTTTTCTCCCCGCACCTCCTCTCTCACCCGCTCCATTTAGTTCTTGACCCTCTTCTCCATATACTCCCTCTTTCTCCCTCACCTTTTTCATCCTCTCTACCTCTTTCTCTCTCTCCTTCATCCTCTCTTTCCATCATCTCTACCTCTTTTTTTCTCTCCTTCATCTGTTATACCTCTTTCTCTCTCTCTCCTTCATCCTCTCTTCCTCTTTCTCTCTGTCCTTCATCTGCTATACCTCTTTCTCTCTCTTCTTCATCCTCTATTCTGCTTTCTCTCTCTCTCCTTCATCCTCTCTACCTCTTTCTCTCTCCTTCATCCTCCATACCTCTTTCTCTACCACCTTCAACTTCTCTACCTCTTTCTCCTTCATCCTCTCTACCTATTTCTCTCCCTCCTCCATCTCCCCTTCTCTCTCTCCTTCATCCTCTACCTCTTTATCTCTATCTTTCATCATCTACCTCTTTCTCTCTCTCCTTCATCCTCTATGCTTCTTTCTCTACCTCCTTCATCCTCTCTTTCTCTCTCTCTCAGCAGTCCATAGAGAGCCTTCAAAGTTTCTTCCTTCACCTGTGCACCCGCACTCTCTTTAACGCTCTTTCCATCTCCCTCTATCTCCCTCTCCAGTTCTCTCCTCCAGCCCTCGCTCTCTGAGAATCTATTCTATTCAGTCTAGTCCAATCTACTGGTCTAGTTCAGTCTAGTCCAGTCTAGTGTAGTCTACTTTAGTCTAGCCAGGTAAAATTAACATGGCAAAGTCAGATTGAATCATTAATTCAACAGAGGGGAAGTTGTATTACAGCTAGATTGTAATAGCCCACCAAATAGGCTACTTAATTACAGATGATTGATTATGGAAACTCACAGCACAAGAACGTTGTCCGTTATCCTGTTTCTGTTTTTTCAGGTCTGTGGGGAAAAAAAGTATTGGATTCTAAAAATAAATCTATTAATTTCCACCTGCTGAGTTTAAGGATTCAGACTTATGGGTGTCATTCAGGCTTATAGGTTTGCATTGTGCTCTGCTTCAAGTGTTCAGCAAAAAGTGACTCAGAAGTGGAATTTATTTTTGCAACATCTAGATTGTTGGGTATGTTGTCATGACAACAGCATTGTGATGCTCCAGAACCAGAATGATGATATTATGGTACTCCAGAGTTCTGGTCCTATCCTGTCTGTGCTGGCCTGCTCCCTATGTAAACTAGCATTTCATCCTCACATGTATGCCCCTACACCAAATATTCTTAGAAATAAATCTATAAAATAATGGGTTCTCCTCCATTTCTGTCTCCAATACACAAACCATAGAGATTAGGCTAATAGGCTATTTCTATGACACAAACTGCCTTCTCAGTTGACTAAAGAGGAATCTCTGCTAGGCTACTACATATAATTGTTCAATCAATTAACAGTTAGATGAATGGCAAAGCAGTTAGATGAAGGACAGAAAACGAATAAAATACTGAAAAATGTAATGTTTCACTAAAACATCTCTGATATATTAATTTAAAGAAAACATATGTTTTTATTTTCCACTATGTTCACTTATATAGTTATCTAACACAGTAAAACGCCTTAAGGGGCTATTCTTGTTGTGCTTTTAGGCTATACAGCAGCCGTTCTAGGTAACTGATCTGTTACGCTACCCTGTCCTATAATAAATGGGCTGGACAAGGTCGCGCAACACGCGCATAGCCGCCTAGCTGTCTCCACAACAAACGTACGGATATCAGAAACCGTTACACCTCAATGGAAAAAACAGCACAGTAGACTAGACAATTTGTGACCGTGCATGTATAACGGACAGTCAATATATCGCATAATAAAAACACATATAAGTAGGCTATTCTCTCGGACTTCCTCGCGCTTGCCAGGTGAGTTTTGGCGTTTTCCTCCTGTCTTTTTTATTTTCTCAAACATAACAATGTAGGCAATTTCTCAATTAAGCTACACATCCCCATCTATATTGCAAATAGCCTCAATGATGCGTACAATATAGTCTTTAAACTGATGCATTAGAAGAAAAACGCCAAATAACCGACATGAGTTATTTTTTGTCCGGCATATTAGGGTGGTAGCCTATTGTTAGCATAATATTGCGCGTGGGTGTATTTATCAATGTTGGACACGGTTATATCTCTGCCTCCCGTTTCCTTCTCTTACATTTTGGCTATAGTGTTTAGTTCACACTTTTTATTCGTATCAAATATGAGTAGACTATTATATTCGCAGGTCATATCTGAGGAGTTGGCTAATTCGTCCCTCTGGTTGAGGTTCACTGCGTCTAATTCTCCCTTGTATAAAAATAGCTGGAAGCATCTCAATGGGGTTCGCGTCATAATGCGGTTTTTCGATGAATTTTTATACTAGGCTTATGCTTTGATGTCTCATGAATAAATCCCTTACGGTGAATGAGAACATAGCCTAACTCATGTGCAGTTTGATAAAAATAGACAGGAGCTTGTTTTCATGTGATCGATTTGGTGCTGCCCTGGATTACTGAAATAACAATATTGGGTTTAGGCCTATCCGTATTTAGCCAACATTTGATAGGACAGCCAGCTAGACCAAGACGACCTTTGATGTACATTTTTCAGACATAAATTAGGTAGTTGTTGATGTATTAGACATTACCAGTTAGGCCTACAGATGCTGAAAGCCTGTAATTACACAGAGGAATAAGGGAAACCTATTAGAATAGCTATGAGTCTTTGCAATCAATCTTATGCAACTTTTCTCTTTAGAAACCACCATGTCGCTGTATCCATCATTGGAGGACATGAAGGTGGATCAATTTATACAGGTAAGAGTCCTACATTTGTTTCAACACTTCAGAAACACCTAATGCATTGTTATTGAGCACATGTATAACTAATTGGCCTCATTATTTTACCAGGCTCGAAGTACTTACTCCGCCAGTCCAAGCAAGACACCTGCTCTACTTGCTGTACAGGATGCTCCAAATCCAAATCCTGTGGAGGAAGAAACGAGTAACCAATTCCTCCCATAAGTCTTCCATTATCAATGATGCAGTCTGGATATGTTGTAATGTCTTCACGTGCTGACTCTACTAACCTTTTGATATCATGTCTCACAAATGATGGTAGAATTGTATCCACTCTTAGAGCAAATGGGAAATAATTATTGATCGTAGCTTGCCTTTGTTTCTCATTTCACTGTATCTGTTGGTGTTGGTTGCCTTGCAGGACTCTACCCCAAACTGTACCCTGAGCTCTCAGAGTTCATGGGGCTGAACCTCAGTGAGGATGCACTTCGCCAGGCGCTGTCCATGGTACCAGCAGAAGACTACTCTGGGGTAATCACACTCTGGGTCTATAATTTGATATAAAATGGTGGCAGTTATTGTCAGGGTTGATTTTGTTGAATTTCAGTCCACGGTCCTGAAATAAAATATAATTGACACCAACCCTGTTTGCTATTTCTTTACTATCATGTCTCTGTTTAATCTAAAACTGCAGAAATGAACCATAAAGTAGACGTTAATTGTCATCTACTCCATGGGATGCTGATGAATGTTCTCACCTCTGTGGCTCTTTGAGAGAGATATGTTGGCTCTGTGTGGTTTCTGCAGGCAGTGGCTCCCAGGACTTCCGCGCTGAGCTACATGAGCGCTCCGATCACAGGGAATGACTGTGGCATCCGCAGGGCTGAGATAAGGCAAGGCATCAGGGAGGTCATCCTCTGCAAGGACAGCGACGGCAAGATCGGACTGCGCCTCAAATCTGTGGACAATGTAAGACACTGGCACTATTCAATGACATGTCAAGTAATATAAAACGATCCAGTTGGAAGTATGAACAAAATAGTAGGCCACCCTAGGTTTTCCCTTTAGCAAGCCTGACTATAGCGCCACATTTGTACTCAAAATCTCTCCCTTGGATACAGTTCTGTTGCTGAGTATCAGTGTTGCTTGGCAGGGTGTGTTTGTTCAGCTGGTACAGGCGAACACTGCCGCGGCATTGGGCGGCCTGCGCTTTGGAGATCAGGTGCTGCAGATAAACGGGGAGAACTGCGCTGGGTGGAGCACGGACAAGGCCCACAAGGTGCTGAAGAACGCCAGCGCCGAGAGGATAGCCTTTGTGGTACGGGACAGGTGAGCTCCCACCAGCCATTCATAATTCAACTGAGGATCCAGTTACATCACTGAATTATTGACTTGACTTGGTCCATCATGCTTCTGGATGAGGATACTGTGTGCCAAAACACTCTAGCTGCAACAGATATCATTATAGTACTATGGTGTGTATTATAGTGTTTGCAACTGTACATTTCCTCTGACAGGCCATTTGAGCGCACCATCACCCTGCACAAAGACATCAACGGCCAATTGGGTTTCATCTTTAAGAAGGGGAAGATCACCTTTATCGTGAAGGACAGTTCTGCTGCCCGCAACGGCCTCCTGACTGATCACCACATTTGTGAAGTCAATGGGCAGAATGTCATTGGACTTAAGGTAAACAAGCTGTCCTGATTGGTTGCACTCAAAAACAACCAATGTTTTCACAATCATTTTTTCTTTGATAATTTTGCAGTGTATTCATCAGAAAATGTGTCTTTTTGTCAATTTGCTGTTCTGTTCTTTGTGCCAACAATTACTTACTTTTCCCCTCTGCTTTTGTTCCTGGGTTCAGGATCCCCAGATTACAGACATCTTGAACTCCGCTGGTGGAGTGATAACTGTCACTGTGACACCCACCATCATCTTTGAGCACATGACGAAAAAGTGAGTACGATGTATCGAGTGATCTGTTCAGAGTTGAAACGGACGCAAAAACCATTAACCACTAATCGCCCCCAGAAATCTAAATTTAACAGAATATTGATTGGTTTTCAACAGTAATACTGTGAAACCACATAACGGGTGGAAATGCCTATGGGAATATGCTAATATAAGGCTGTCTTTGTAGGACACTAGTCTTGCGATCCCAGAACTCTAATTTTCGTTCTGGAGAAACCTGATTGGCTTCTCGAGGCTAGTAGGACACTGTCACGCCCACAGGATAGTCTGGGAGGAACAATCATTGATATACTGTCCATCTGTTTCTCTCTACGTGTCTCCAGGATGTCTTCCAGCATTGTGAAGAGCCTAATGGATCACTCTATCCCGGAGGTGTGAGGCCGGCAGTCATGTGATAGGGAATGAAGAGGAGTACCAATAACATTATATGAATTGATGAGAAATGATCCTGCTGAGTTGTGCTAGTAACCCCATGTCTCAATGCTGTATCCTGCGTTCGTGAAACAGACCAGTCACATATGCATCTTTATGCCATTACTTGAATCAAAACCCATAACCATGTTTCTGCGATTAAAAAACTCAGTGTGTAAAATCAACTCTGTACAGTATGTTTGTTTCAAGCTGTAACATAACAGTCCATATGAATTCAGACATCTATTCCTGCAGCGCTAGAGGAATTATGGTTTTGAATTATCCCACAAATTCAGGTTAACAGATTTGATTTTATAGACCCCTGCGCAATAGACTCCGTCTTGCCTAATGGCCTAAAGCTCCATTGTAGCCACAGTCTTTGGATTGAATGATACCTTGAGCTCATCAATTAACAAATCTCATACCCTCCTTTTTGTCAGTGGAAATTACTTTCCTCTTTTATGACTTTGTAGTCAAGTGACACAATCTATCTTCTTCTGTACTTTGAATTACCCGTCTTTTTTGCCCTCTTCTATTGTACACGTTTGAAATGTTTCACATGTATGCCTTCTAGTACATGTTGTAAGCTTTAAGAAGAAACTATTTACCTGAGACAAAGTGAAAATGCTTGGGTGTTTGAAGGTATCCTAACATAATAATATTCAAAACCAGCCCACAATAAGATGTAGATACTATAATTTAGTTTAATCTCAACTGTATGTCATTTTTATCAATCCATTCCTGCATATATTGGTGGGTTAAAAAGCCCTGCATGATCATCAATGTCATTTTCGCACAAACAAAATACACAATTGTGTTTTACCATGACAGCTTTCCAGTGTTAATGAATTAAATAAAGCCATACAAACTTTCCTCTTCGTTTCATGTCTTCTGCTATGTTTACAGTGAAACCTAACAGTACCACAAAATGACACCAAGAAAAAAAACGTATATTCACAGATGTGCAATATTTTATTGAGCAGGATCTGTACAGTACACAAAAGCTGGGAGGACATACTGCAGCAACATAACACCGTTAGCCCTGAGGCCTGAAAGATAGTAGACATCCCGATTTACAGCATAGTTTTTCTCAGCAATCTCACTCAAATACATTCACTTACGTCACTAGGAGGGCACTGCTTCGTTTTTAGCTACTTCCCATTAGGCCAAATGCTGCTGGCAGCTTTTACTTGCAGTGCTAGTAGTGGTACTAGAGTCTGAGTACATTTTGTTACATATTACTTACAACTGTTACACCTGTTTAAGGATTACAAGGACTCGCAAATAAACTGATCACAGTGGAGACAACTGTGCAATCGAAAGCAATATTTCTAGGAAAAGGGGAGGTTAAACCACATCTAAATTGGAGGTTTCCCTCACAAATCCGATGCATATAAAAAAAGTCTAAATGTGTAATTTTACACAAATGGCAAACATGTATCATAGTACTTAAAACTATGTTCCAATACTGCAATTACATTCTACAGTACTTGGCTATGTAACTACCTTGTTAATACAGGTTTAAGCTCCACATAATGTAAATAAAATCTAAAGTAATAAAACAAGATGGGTCATCTCTGTTAAAATTGATGTACAGGGTGGTATATGGTTAGCTACACAGTGCATTGGCAGTCTATGCCATAGCACCACGCTTCAGTAACACACACATTTATCTTGCTATAACAAGGTTGACAAACTTGAAAGAAATGCACTCTTTGCATGGGTGAGAGTTCCTGAGTCTACTCAGTCTCAGTAAAGCAGTTCCTCAAATACAGTTGGGCCAAAGCGCTTATAAACATTATTTTGAATTATGCCTCAGTGTAAGTTCAACAGTTAGGTGTATTAATATATTCCTTTTTTTGTGTGTCTACAATAACTCTTGGACATTTTCCATGCATTAGCAATGAATTACTGCTGCTCTCAAATGAAAATTGTGGGGAAAATAAATCGAATGAATATATTTTTATGTAGCACGTGTGTATTTAATAATACTATGAATGGAGTGGATTTATATAGAGCTTTTCCAGGTGCTCAAAGTGTGTTACATTGTACATTTATTTATTGTCATGATAATCTCTACTGCAGTTATTTCTGAAACACTGCTTGCTATACAGTTTGTTTTGTGCCAGAGGTTTATTCCGACCACTATGTGGTCAATTACATCATGATTAAATGGCCAGTCACTAAGGCACTATGACAACTGAATGAACGCTTAAACAATAGACAGAAAAGCAAAATATGCTGTACAGTAAGATAATGTAAAAAAACAAATCTAAAGAAACCTGGGTTGACTCACTGTCTGGCAAAAGCATTGAAGTGCAAAATTAGCATGGGAATGCTGCAAGAGGGCATGTGCAGAATCTAATCATCGCCATACCACCCTCACTGGTTTCAAATTGACATTTCTATTGGCTAACATGGTTGAGGATGGCCAATATGTTACGCTAACATGGTTGAGGATGGCCAAGTTGTTACGCTAACATGGTTGAGGATGGCCAAGTTGTTACGCTAACATGGTTGAGGATGGTCAATATATTACGCTAACATGATTGAGGATGGCCAATATGTTACGCTAACATGGTTGAGGATGGCCAATATGTTACGCTAACATGGTTGAGGATGGCCAAGTTGTTACGCTAACATGGTTGAGGATGGCCAAGTTGTTACGCTAACATGGTTGAGGATGGTCAAGTTGTTACGCTAACATGGTTGAGGATGGTCAATATATTACGCTAACATGATTGAGGATGGCCAATATATTACGCTAACATGATTGAGGATGGCCAATATGTTACGCTAACATGATTGAGGATGGCCAATGTTACGCTAACATGGTTGAGGATGGCCAAGTTGTTACGCTAACATGATTGAGGATGGCCAATATGTTACGCTAACATGATTGAGGATGGCCAATATGTTACGCTAACATGATTGAGGATGGCCAAGTTGTTACACTAACATGGTTGAGGATGGCCGATATGTTACGCTAACATGGTTGAGGATGGCCGATATGTTACGCTAACATGATTGAGAATGGTTAATATGTTACGCTAACATGGTTGAGGATGGTTAATATGTTACTCTAACATGATTGAGAATGGTTAATATGTTACGCTAACATGGTTGAGGATGGTTAATATGTTACGCTAACATGGTTGAGGATGGTTAATATGTTACGCTAACATGGTTGAGGATGGTTATATTGTTCATAATTAGATTTTGTTTGAGAACTCCAGACAGGAGTATGATTGTTGTCCCTGCTAACTGGACCAGTATATTTGTAAAGTCATATGTGCAATGATAATGCGTTACCATCTCTGGGTGAGCCAGCCAGCAGGCCAGCCAGCCTAAGTAGTTACCTTGACCGACGATGATAGCCTCTTTGGTTGGAGCCAGACAGTATAAAAGATGTCTCATTGTGAGTGTCCCTCTTGGACTTCACCTCTGTACATACACGTACAGAGGGACTATCTAGCACCGTGGTCAACAGTCAAGTTTCCAGAAGATGATCTGCTTGTCTTCGCCACCTGTGATCACCGTGCTACACTGCTCGTTCATCCACATCGCTGTGACTGCACCTGGTCAAGGCCGAAGAAAAATTAAAGATTAAGAGAAATTTATTCTGCACATGTATACACGAGGGCCTGTTTGAATGATACCAGATTTAATTGAAGCGTACTGGTATTCATTTATGCCGTTTCATTTGTGTTTTGACATTTTAGTGATGATGTTTGGTGTACCTGAATGTCCAGGGATCCTGGTGGTCACTTTGTTGCTTAGCAGGTCCAGGACCTGGAGGTGTCCGGACTGACCGCCCGACAGGACCGTGTTCCCGTCCCAGCAGAAACACCTGTCCCCAGGGACATGGTAACAGTCAGGCAAGGGTCATTATATTTGTGTAGATGCACATTATGAGCCAGAGACGAATGAGGATACAGGCATAGTAACCTGTTCCATTCTGGCCCGTCGCCTCTGTTCACAAATCCAGGGTTGGATAGGTGTAAGAAATATGGCAGAAGCCCCACTCAGCTAATTAAAGGGATTCATGAGGCTATCACCATATTGCTTTACCCGGTAAGTTCCTTCCAGATCTTTCTGAGCAGGGACTAAAGGAAGTTGCCATGGACTGAAATGGAAGTGGGACAGCGTGGGTGTGGCCTTACCGCTGCTCCTCATCAGCTTGCACAGATGAGATCATCATGCCTGTCTGGACGTCGATTACCTTCAGACACGAGTCCTCTCCTACACTCAAGATGTGTCTGCTGTCTGTGAAAATAAATAAAAGCCTTTGATAAGTTGGCTCAGTCATGTTTCGTGTATATTATGCAGAGATAGCGAAGGTGTAGAGTGAAAGTGAGTAATTATAAACCCCATTGACAATAACCAGCAGACATCATCATTCATTGTATTACTCTAGTACAGTTATTCCCAAACTGTGGGTGGAGTCCTCAATGATAAGGATTAAACTACCAGTAAACATTTGTTAAATGCTCCCATGTATAGTCCATACTGGGACTGAGGGATGTATTAGTTAGTATTACATACGTACCAGGACTAAAGGCCATATCGTGGATCTTTCCTGAATGACAGTGGACTTGATGGAGTTGTACTGAGCTACTGGTATCCCAAATGGTGGCGGTTCCATCCTTAGTCCCTGACACCAACAAAGTACCCGCTGGGTTTAGGTTAATAGTGTTCACCTGGAAATGGAGAAAACATAGGTTAGGGTAAGGCTGTTGGACAGAAAGACTCAAACAGATCGCAAACAGTAAAGTCATTTCTGAGAGACACGTTAGCATCATGTGAGGTGATAGGCAGGCCCTTACCCCCGCTTCGTGTTCAAACTCTGCCAGCAACTCGAATTGGCATCTCTTATTATTCGCGATATCGACAGAGTCACATTGCCAAACCTTCAATAGAAATATTAACATTCATACAGGCCTATTATATTGTCAAACAGCTGAATTAGAAATGAATTAAGCAATATAAAGATCATTTGAAAAAAGGCTATCATTTTACACCCATGGTGTTCATCATCAAGATCATGATGTGTCCCTAACCTTGACTGTAGAGTCCCAGGATGCAGTGTAAAGCTGGTTGTCCTTCCAGCACATCTTACTGATGGCATCATCATGGCCCATCAACGTGTCCTGACGCCTGCCAAATGGTATCGAGTAGAAATACCTGGGGAGGAAGAACACTGGGTGTGAATGGATGTGATGAAATAGTAATGTTGTGCTGACTGGAATAGGCCATGTTGTGATGAATAATGTTAAGATAATGGTCAAGTGATGAACTGAAAATGCTCACACATTATTGTCCCACGAGGAGCAGACTACGGCCTTATCCTCTGGTAGCATCAAGCACGACGATAATGCCTGCAGGAATAAAATGCAGAATACCAATTCATACTTTCATCTCATAATAATGGAAATGGTTTCACAGTAAAGGGGGCGAGAGGGGATAACATTCTGCTCAGTACCATGTTGGAGAAGGACATGCTTCTCTGCAATCCATTAGACTCTCTGGAGAACATCTTCAGTGTCGAGTCTGGAGGAGACAAGTACTTTTAGTCTTTATCAGACTTCAATAGCAAATGATACTCATAATAATTGGACATTAATGTTCACATGGAAAGGCTCAGCAATATTTGAATTCACCATATTCTAAAACATAACCAAAGTTTACTTTACAAGCTGATAGGTTTTCCAGACCTTGTGATGTTGTGAAGACAGACGACGCGGTCCGAGTCACTGCGATGCCTGTCACAGCCCTGTGTTTTTGCAAGGAGTGTATTCAGTCAGAGGTGATCAAGTTGAAAAGTCACTGTCCAATAACAGGGTGAACATATTTTAGGGGCGGAGAGAAAAATGACAGTTTAAATTCTCACTCACTCTTTATGGATTTTGTGGGTGGACATCAACTTGAGTTTAGCTATGTTGTTCCAAGCCAGTCTCCTAGTCTCTTCGGTTAGGTCTTCAAAAGAGGAGTCCTCACTGGTGGATGCTAAAAAAAAAGAACAACGGATTAATTAACATTACACCTCCAAACTTCAACAACTGGCATTTGCGATTATATCGCGAAAGCAAAAATGTTGAGTCTGACTGGGAAAAGATTCAACAAACCGACATTTTGCAATGTCAGTATTTGATTGACTGTCTGCCTGTGAGTACAAGTGAGTGAGTTTGTTCCCTGTGCTTGTCTGTCGGTCAGTGTGTGGGTGAGGGTGTTACCTGGAGAAAGCTCGTTGAGGGGTGTGTTTACACTGGGTGTTCGCGATATGCTCTGGAATCTGGGTGTTATCCTCTGCGGGTGTGGGGTGGTGAACAGTTGCGTCGGGGTTTGCCCAAACTCCAGGATCTGAATCAACATAGCAATCTTCTCATTGGGGTCCTCTATACTGTTCAGAGGGAGAGAACAGAGAAGGAAACAGTATTTCATCAATCATTTAATCAGTTTCCTGGATATGTCTGAAATATGGAGAGGTGGATAACACTGAATGGTTAACACTGAATGGTTTCATTACCTATCACAGTCAATGCCACCCTCATATGTCAACGGATGGAACACTGCCAATAAAACCAGGGAAATCAACATCATTACATCACACCCGTATTAATTAAAAACAACGTTTCATCATCAGGCAAATGGATACTCAGTCTCTGATAAGATCTAGGGGTCTTGTACCATTGTGGGCTGCCACGGCTTCACTTCCTTTTTGCTTGAAGCCAAACACCAGGTCGATCCACTCGTGCAGGTGTTCTGACACGTACTGACTCTCCAGCGCTTTCTGACTCTTCTGAAGAAAATCACTGGCATCTACATCATACATACAGGAGAATAATGAAGATAAACAACACACACAACCAAAATAATATCACTAAAAATATAACACCCCAAAAATGGTTTCCCTGTTGTAGTTGTTACCTGCAGCCCATGGCGGAAGAACTACATCTTGAACCGAGCTTCCACCTTGCTTCTTTCCCAAATCCAGACTAAGGCAGTTTAGCAGAAAGCTGGGGTCATTCCCATAGAAGTCTGGGATCAACTGAAACAGATGGTTGACGAGGACACATCCACATGTGACAGAAATAATGTGCAAAGGGAGATTTGGTATTATACAATTCTGATCATTATAAAAGATTTTCCATTCAAGGTACTTTTTACCTCTTTGAAGTCAGTTGCACCCTCTAAGCAATTTTTCCACGTTTCTCCAATGCTGCAAACACATTAATAAACCCATGTTCAACAATATGGCATGGTTGATTCAGTCAAATATTGTAAACCTAATTGGCTAACACTTTACATTAAAGCTGCAATATGCAACTTTTTGTGTGACCCGACCAAATTCACTCAGAAGAGTGTGTACAGATCTGTCATTCTCATTGAAAGCAAGTCTAAAAAACGGTAGTTCTATACACACTATTTCTATGCTTCCCATTCTTAAGTTTCTTTTTTTGAGTCTTTTACGTTTGGATTTGTACACCAGCTTCAAACCACTGAAAATAAAACATTTTTGCATTATGGAAAGATATTTCACAGTGGTTCAGATGGTACAATGATTCTCTACACTATACTTGCTTGTTTTGTCACAAACTGAAATTATGCGAACTATTCGAATTTTAGCAACCAGGAAATGGCGCAGCAATTTCTGCATCTTTAAATTGCCCCTATTACTATGTAACTACACAGCAACAACTGCAGTAACATAGTAGTTCCACAATTGGAACAAGAAATGTGTAATTACACATCTACTTGCTGAAGGTTATTCCACATGTGTAATTACTGATGCTATTGCACATTTTCTTGTTCCACTGTGTAACTAACCTTTTGTAATTACACATTTGAAAGTCAGCTCTGAAATACCATGTTGCTAACTCAAACCAAAATCTGATCTTGTTACATGTGCCACTACCAACGAATCCACATGTAATACAAAGGTTGATAAATAGTCTAGGACCTTTACCAACCTGTGTTAGTACGTTTTACTAACTAATTAGTACATTTTACTAATAGTTATTGCTTTGAGTCTGGAATATGAATCTTTGTCAAATCCATAAGAGTCTAAGCCCTGTCTAAGCCGGGGGAGGGGAGGGAAGTACTACTAAGCTATATGGAATTGTTTTAAGAAGGTCATACCAAGCATCCTTTTGCGATCAAAAAAAAAAAAAAGTAAGACCCCTTGAAGTATCCCAAAAATATATACAAAAAATATTTGATTTAAAAATTGATTTGGCCTTACTGCTACACCACATGACCAAAAGTATGTGGACAGCTGCTCATCGAACAGCTCATTCCAAAATCATGGGCATTTATATGGAGTTGGTCCCCCCTTTACTGCGATAACAGCCTCCACTCTTTTGGGAAGGCTTTACCCTAGATGTTGGAACATTGCTGCGGGGAGCATTAGTGAGGTCGGGCACTGATGTTGGGCGATTAGACCTGGCTCACAGTCAGCGTTCCAATTCATCCCAAAGGTGTTCGATGGAGTTGAGGTCAGGGCTCTGTGCAGGCCAGTCAAGTTCTTTCACACCGATCTCGACAAACCATTTCTGTATGGACCTCGCGTTGCACTTTTTTGTCATGCTGAAACAGGAAAGGGCCTTGCCCAAACTGTTGCCACAAAATTGGAACCACAGAATCGACTAGAATGCCATTCTATGCTGTAGCGTTAAGATTTCCCTTCACCGGAACCATGAAAAACAGCCCCAGACCATTATTCCTCCTCCACCAAACTTCACAGTTGGCACTATGCATTGGGGCAGGTAGCGTTCTCCTGGCACCCGCCAAACACAGATTTATCCGTCAGTTTGCCAGATGATGAAGCGTGATTCATGACTCCAGAAAACACATTTTGTTACGTTACAGCCTTTTTCTAAAATTGATGAAATTAGGCCTCCCGAGTGGCACAGCGGTCTAAGGCACTGCATCGCAGTGCTTGAGGCGTCACTGTGTCGCAGCCGTCCGCGACCGGGAGACCCATGAGGCGGCGCAATGCACGCTGACACGGTTGTAGTGTTTCCTCCGACACATTGGTGAGGCTGGCTTCTGGGTCAAGCAAGCAGTGTGGCTTTGCAGGGTCGTGTTTCGGGGGAGAATAAATGGCTCTCGACCTTCGCCTCTCCCGAGTCCGTATGGGAGTTGCAGCGATGGGAAATAAATATATCTAAAATAAAATCGATTAAATTGAGTAAAAAACTATCTACACAATAAAAAAACACTGAAAAATCACAGACCCTTTACTCAGAACTTTGTGGAAGCACCTTTGGCAGAGATTACAGCCTTGAGTCTTCTTGGGTATGACGCTACAAGCTTGGCACACCTGTATTTGGGCAGTTTCTCCCATTCTTCTCTGCAGATCCTCTCAACCTCTGTCAGGTTGGATGGAGAGCATTGCTGCACAGCTATTTTCAGGTGTCTCCAGCGATGTTAGATCAGGTTTAAGTTCAGGCTCTGGCTGGGCCACTCAAAGACATTCAGAGACTTGTCCCGAAGCCACTCCTGCATTGTCTTGGCTGTGTGCTTAGGGTCGTTGTCCTGTTGGAGGGTGAACCTTCGCCCCAGTCTGAGGTCCTGAGCGCTCTGGAGCAGGTTTTTATTCAAGGATCTCTCTGTACTTTGCTCCGTTCATCTTTCCCTCAGACTAGTCTCCCAGTCCCTACCGCTGAAAAACATCTCCATACATGATGCTACCACCACCATGCTACCACCACACTTCCCGTTCATGTGCCTTTCCAAATCATGTCCAATCAATTGAATTTACCACAGGTGGCTCCAATAAAGTTAAAGAAACATCGGAAAGGATGATCAATGGAAACAAGAAGCACCTGAGCTCAATCTCGAGTCTCATAGCAAAGGGTCTGAATAATTATGTAAATAAGGTATTTCTGTTGTTTCTAAAATTCAAAAAAACTTTTTTCACTTTGTCATTATGGGGTATTGTGTGTAGATTGATGAGGGAATTAAAAAAAAAAAACAATTTTAGAATAAGGCTGTAACGTAACAAAATGTGGAAAAAGGGAAGGGGTCTGAATACTTTCCGAATGCACTGTATACTTCCATTCATTTTTTCAACTGGTACCAGGGGACCTTCAGACGAGTCTCGTGATGCCTGTGGCGTCCTAGAGCAAAACAGTCTCACCTTTCCATAGAGGGGTCATATTAGTGTGTAGCCCAAACTCTTTGGATGCTACAGGCAGATCGGCTTTACCGACTTCAGACGAGTCCCAAGACGTTTTCGTAGAGCAAGTCTCATCTTTCAAGAGTAGGCCAAACCTTCAATTTTGTGAGAAGATCGATTTTAGGGATGTCTCATGGTCTGACAAACACCGCTCTAGCTCTGTCACCTTTCACCACAGATGCGGAAGTGCAACATCGGCGGATGTGATGGACGGAGATGCATCCAAAGCAAAAAAAACATCTTAAACTGACAGAATTCTATGGGGATTTTTTTATTATGCTAATTTGATGTTTGCGGGGGAGCTGACATTGACTCTAAGGGGTCCTGGGTAAGTACATTGTAAATAGACGTACAGTATATCCTTGTAACAACATTGTAATTACAGAGTTGGTTGTTAAAGATAGTTACATTGTAGTACAATGTTACTAAAAGGGTTACACAATTTCCTCCTGTCTCCTAATTTCTCCTGGTTAGGTTATTGTCTGCAATGGTTGTTACACTGTAACTACATAGTACTCTGAACAGAAATAAGCACACATGCAATAATTTCAAAGATTTTACTGAGTTACAGCTCATATATGGAAATCAGTCAACTGAAATTAATTAATTAGGTCCTACCATATGGATTTCACATGACTGGGTACACAGATATGCATCTTTTGGTCACAGATACCTTACAGAAAATGGGCCATTACATTGCTTTTATATTTTTGTGTAATAGCTATGTAATAGGTGATTTTTACTTCTTTAAATGAATAACCAAAACTGGTGACATTAACTTTCTCGGGCAGAACTAGAAGCAAGCTACTAACCTATTGAACATGCGGTCTGCATTGTCATAGCGGCCATTTTGAAGACACAGCATGTGTTCTGGGGCTGCAAGGGAGAAGATGGTCAGAAAAAATAAATAGTATGTCATGTAAGCCTTCTCAGAGAGTACATTAAATAACATAAAAGCTTCCTTTTGAAATAACCACACACACAGTGGCAATGTATGTACAGTCAAAAAGTGGTACTATATGTCAAACAATATAAGAAGGCGTTGACATACCTACTCTGACTAAGTAGAAAAGCACATAGCCTGGAGAGGAGTAATGACTGCCGTACATGAAACAAGGATCAGGCATGTCTCTGTACCGGGACTGTAAGGAAGCGAGAGATGCACCCTAGTTAGAACATTTTATTGTGGTTTTACTCGGGGTGCAAATTTCAGTACATTTTGCTGCCGACTAACCAACCTTTACTAACAAACGGTCACATTTTTTCCCAACCAGTAAAATTATGTGACCAACAGAAAATACTTTGCATGCATGTAAGGAACTGACATTTTTCATTAAGAGCTTAATGAAAACATGCAACAATAGCAAGCTTTATGTTTTACAGTCAAAAGGATATAGCAGCAACTGCTGTAATAATGCAGCTAATTAAACGTCATTTTCAAACATTTGCCAAAATGCTATTTGGGGGGGAAAAAACTGTTCTAAACTGCATACCTAATGTCAGCGGATCCATATGTGAGAGAGAAAAATATATATTAAAAACATAGAATGAGGGGGAATCTACAAGGAACAACTAGGATGGGGGTTGCTAATATGACTAGGATTGTGCCTTTGGCTTTTGGACAACGAAAGAAAGTTGATATAAAAAACAATAGAACAGGAGAGAAATGCTGGTTAATGGCACGAGGAAGTCTTTATAAAATAATTACCTCCATGTTTCTATGGATGGATTTTGGCTAGGCTACTTTGAAGCAAGGTTAGACATGCCTCATTATTTGAAGTAGAGTAAAACATTCAGGTTTCCCCCAAAAATTCCTCCTCACAATGTAAAGTTGTAGGTGACGTGCTGATCACTTGCCTACCGTTGACTACAGCCTATGCAATCAAATAGCGAATGGGATGCACGCTTTAATTAGATATTTTTAAATCGTTGCCATCAAAACAGTTTAGCACGCGATTGCATTTAGAATTGTAATTTGTTGCGCAATGACTGGGCTTACAAAAGCAGGCTTCACTCCAGTACCAACTTTTTGAGTAACTACTCTCGAGCTGTCTGACAGGTGGTAGGCCATTCCGCTCCTCAAACTATGCTCTGTATGCTGTGGGCCTGTGATAAATAAGATACATAACGACTAATGAAAATACACACTCGCCAATTTCATTCCACAAAATTATGCAAATTAACCTATAGACCGATAAGAATGACCGGTCAAATTTATTTTCGGCAGCTAACCGATTAACATCCCTAGGTTTTACAAATATCACGTATTTAATCCTATTTTCTAAACTGCGGCATATCAGTCCTGACTCGAAGGGGGAAATAATGCAAGGGGTCATTGAGCCTGGGACAAAGGGTAGTCTCACCAACAATCTCTCTAGTCTCTCTTTATTCAGCGCTCCCACAGGCTTGCTCAGGTCACGGAAAGTTGCGGGGTTCATCATATCTGAGACAGAATCAAAAGGATCCATTACAAAACAATGACCTACTAACTATGGAACCACATGTTGGTGTTACTACAGTAATTACAGTGTTACTACACAGGTATAGAGCAATTCCAAATGAATAGGAAAGATGGACAACATCCAAATATGCTAATATACAACAATGGCTCAAAATATTTCAGCCCGAAGCTACAGCGCTACATGATCCCAATGTACTCCAGTCCGTCAAATTTCTGTCTGTCAAAAGGTGTTACCCAAAACTAGACCTTGCGCCCCACTCACCAAGCTCTGTGCTGTTGTAGTCAGCGATGATCCAGGGGAAAACGGGGTACTGAGACAGATCGTTGCCGCTGCGGTCAGCCAGGTTGTTGAGGTGCAGAAGGTACTGGTAGTTACTGAGGTGACCCCGCTGCCACTGCAGCATGTAACTCTCCGCTGTGTGTTCCACCATGTGGTTCTCTGCGAGAGGGAGAGAGACCAATCAGGAATCTGGTATGTTTATATGTCATTACGGAATGCAATCCAAATAGCACCTTATTCCCTATAGCGCAGTGCTTTTGACCAGGGCCAATAGAGGTATTTATGGTCTCACCAGGATCAACTCAGAGAGAAAGAGCTGACGTGAGGTCTTCCTGCAAAATGTGTTTGTATGTTTGCTATGTAACTTGCTGTGTGTTACTGACCCAGAAACGTGGCGATGTAGTAGTAGAGGTCATTTCTGTCACTGGTCTTGTAAAACTTCAGATAGATGTCAGAGCAGAAGTCATTTTCAGTACAGAATACCTCCAGCCCCTGATCAAGACAGAGTGAGTCAGTTAGTTTGGGAGGGAGAGAAAAACACATTATAGTTGGGGAAAGAGCATCCTCAGGCGTCTACATTTATGGAACTAAACGTGGTCGGGGTATGAAAAAGCGGCATAGTCTGACTAGTTAGATCAACATGATGCAAATATTTCAGATTAATGACTTGAAACGAATACAACCACTACTCTTCAGGTCACTAGATAATAACCAGAATGAGAAATTAATCGGTTTCTACATTGCTCGGTTGAAAAACCTCCTGAGCATCGCACTCACCAATGGCCTGAGTCCATGCCTTCTCTTATAGATTTGTTTCACTCGATGGAGCTCGATCCGGACTACCTGTTCCTGAAACGAACATTGTGGAAGAGACAGAAACCAGATTGTATCTTCACAAAATCCCAACAAGGAAGGTATTTTCCATCTTAGAGAAATCGCAATTAATAATAGCAAACTGGCATAACATGTGTACGTATGGATAACTCACAGGATAGCCATTGAGTGGTTGGAAGTAGAGGCTTTGGTCAGTTATACACACGTGACCAGGGTTTGTAACCAATGGAGTGACCATCTCCGCCTCGCATTCCATGTGTGGTATTTCTGAAACATTCTGAAAGCTGAGAACCCAAAAATATTGTATTATATGCATTTTAATCTAACAAACCATACATTGTGATATATATTGTAGCTAACTGGAGAGGAATTAGAAACTCAGTGCATTATTTAAGTATTTCAGTATCACACCAAGGTTGTGACTAAGAGCTTATTCTCATATTATTTAAGTACATACCTGTTCTTGTCAAATGAAGTTCTTGCCAATCTGGATTGTAAATTAGCAGCAATCTAGAAGCACAAAAACATAAACTGCTTACATGTCCTGTATACAACAATGCTGTGGTAAACAGGGGAGCTAAATGGGTTTGAAACTACTTATTCAACAGTTCAATCCAGTTCGATGTACGGTATGTAGACAAACAATATTCTCAGTTGCACGATAAAACCATCTGTTTTCACAATGTTTTGGTACTTCTAGTGTTGCAGTTTTGTACAGTTATGACTTACCATTGCAGTCTGGTCTCCAAGCTTGTCCAGACAAGAGGCCCTATGCAGCTGGAGAAGTGGATGAAAACAATTAATGAGAACAAGCAAAAGCTGCATTACGACATGGAAGGCAAGCACTTTCACGGCTGTAATAATCCGGCTATGGTACCGTTACATACCTGAAGTAATGTTTGGACAACATCCTCCGTTTTACTGAAAACTTCCAGATGGAAGAGAAAGGTACTGTCTCCCTATTAGAAATGGTTTGAAAAGTCATACAATGTGCAAAATTATCAATTTTCCTACAGCTGTTGATTATAAATCATGTCATGTTTATAAAATCGGACATATGGACAACCTGCATCACAAATCTAATTGACATTTCATGTACTCACCCTTTCAACTCTGTAAGGTGCAACCACATTGTTCTCTTTGATAAGGTAAACCTGAAGTTAAAATGTGCATTAGATTAGTTGTACTAAACATATTTATACAGAATAATGTCAGCAACATTCTATGACAAAATGTTGGTAAATGTTCCTTAATTAAAATGTAAACACTTTAATTAAACACACCTGTTTGCATAAAATGGTGAGGCCAGCTGGTTTGCTCCTATAAAAAATAAACATTCAAATCAATGAAGTTGTCATCTTATTGGTTTATGTATGTGGATAAACCCAGTTTAATTGCAAATTAAATTCGACTTACTCATTAAAAGGATTCTGGTCCTTTTCTTCAACCGCTTCAATCTTTTTGCAATCTCTGAGAGGAATCTGGTGGAGGTTAAAATCAGTATGAATGAACGAACCGATGTACACTATTTATAAAGCAACGATCTGGTCGAGGATCAGATCCTCCTATCCATTCATTACGATTTTAAAGGCAAAACTGATCCGAGATCAGTGCTCCTTTTCGATACATTTTGTAAATACGGGCTCTGAGCTCCATTTGAGTAAATCCTCCTTGGTAAGTGGTGCTGTACTACAATGCACAAAAACACACCTTTAAAATGGGCTCCACATGGTCCTCAGGTTCAAATATGATGGATTTGGAGCATACTTTGAGTGACCCTCTGATCTTTCTGCAAGGAGTAAAGAGTATCAGTGCTGCTACTACTGTGCTGCTATCCACCATGACTTAGATAGGGGATAGAATTGGGTGGACCTGTCAGTCAGTCAATTTCAGACATTACCTTTTTTTGGCTGAACTGGTTGTCACATGATACACTGTGTGCTGTTCAAAGTAATACTCTTCCAGGTCCAGCAACAAGAGAGAAAACCTAGGGGAAACACCGAAAAAAAACAATGGCGGTGAAGAGCTCCTTCAATTCAGACATTTTAGCTGCATTTTCACACAGAACTACCACATGTTTGAGGTCATGACTCAAAAGAATGACCTAGAATAACCTCAACTACATTTTTTTCTGTGTCGCATAATAACATTAAGTTCCAATTGATTTGCCATTTGGGCAATGCCATTGGCTATAAGGGATGGTATGGTGCTGGACAAATGTAAACCACTTTCAAATTCATAGATGGGGCTATGGATGCAAGGACTGACAGTCCATTATATCAAAATAATAGTTTTAAACATATTTTGAATCCGATTGTTTAGTTTTTATAGCAAAAATATATATAATGGAATAGGCCTATAGTACACAACCTAATTTGAGTTTATGGCGGGGGAAGATAGCTGTACTAAGGTCATGAAGCATTTATCAGTTATATTCTTACAGAATCAGTAGGTAAACAATGAATGCAACAAATGTAGCGTAATTATCACAGACTGTACATTAAACTTAATTCTAATGTCCTGGAAAAATGTATACATTGTTAACATCTCGTCTACTCTAGTACACGTGTAACAATGTATCAATTTTCTTCACTACCAGACAGTCAAAACAAACAGCATCTACGGTCAAGTCATAAAATAGACTGGCCTACAAACACGGAAATCCCAGGATCTCAATTGCATTTCCTTGCCCGAAGTCAGACCTCTGTGCTCGGTCAGGCTTGTCAGCACGCGCCCTGGCAATTTCCAAGACAACATTAGATTGCACAAATCTCTTCCAACACAACCCCATAGGAAGCCTATAATGTTTTCCAACTACGAACCTTTCTTTCGATCGTTCTTTCCTCTTTATAAAAGCCATCACTGCACACCAACCATTGCATATGTGAGATGTTGTTGTAGCTAATGCCGCGTTCAACACAACTGGGAACTCGGAAATCTCTGACTTCCGACTTCAATGAGTTCAAAACAACTGTGATCTAAAAAATAAAAAAAACGAGCTCTGACTGGGAAAAATCTATTTGAACGGTCATCCAACTCGGAAATCCAACGTGGGAATTGGAGAGCTCCAACCTTCCGAGCTGAAGATCGCTGACGTCATGATTTGACTTTGTATTTTTCCGAGTTCCCAGTTGCTTTGAACGCGGTAAAAACACGGAAACTCACTGCGACAGAAATGACGAAGCAAGCTTTCAATCCGATACCAGGAGCGAGATAGGTGGAGGTGGTCCGAAATTGAAAAACGTTGTTTTTGAAACGCAATAGAGCTCGCCAGCGTGTAGTCCTAAAACCCGGAAATTAGTTTTATCTAGTTCATTCAGCCATCCCTATGGGACAAACTAAAAAGAATAGGGTTTTGGAATAACCGCCGAAAATAAGGTCTGAGGTTAACAGGTTTAGGAGAATACGTCTTATACGTTTTGTTATATGAGATAATAGCAGTCAGTTAACACGAACTTCATGAATTATGAAGCCTTTTTTATTAACATACATAACTCAAAAATCACAAAAAGTGATGTTAGCTGATCATCTCATATAAAAAAACGTGTAAAATCTACTAAGCCTGGGTTTACCACATACTTTATTTTCAGCGTTTATACAAAAACGCCATTAATTTTCTTCATAGACTTTGTCCAGCGAACCATCTAAATGGGCATGGTTGATATATACAGTTGAAATCGGAAGTTTACATTCACTTAGGTTGGAGTCATTAAAACTCGTTTTTCAACCACGCCACAAATTTCTTGTTAACAAACTAGTTTTGGCAAGTCGGTTAGGACATCTACTTTGTGCATGACTCAACTAATTTTTACAACAATTGTTCACAGACACATTATTTCACTGTATCACAATTCCAGTGGGTCAGAAGTTTACATGCACTAAGTTGACTGTGCCTTTAAACAGCTTGGAAAATTCCAGAAAATGATGTCATGGCTTTAGAAGCTTCTGATAGGCTAATTGACATAATTTGAGTCAATTGGAGGTGTACCTGTGGATGTATTTCAAGGCCTACCTTCAAACCCAGTGCCTCTTTGCTTGACATCATGGGAAAATCAAAAGAAATCAGCCAAGACCTCAGAATAAAATTTGTAGACCGCCACAAGTCTGGTTTATCCTTGGGAGCAATTTCCAAACGCCTGAAGGTACTACGTTCATCTGTACAAACAATAGTACGCTAGTATAAACACCATGGGACCACGCAACCATCATACTGCTCAGGAAGGAGACGCATTCTGTCTCCTAGAGATGAACGTACTTTGGTGGGAAAAGTGCAAATCAATCCCAGAACAACAGCAAAGGACCTTGTGAAGATGCTGGAGGGAACAGGCACAAAGTATCTATATCCACAGTAAAACGAGTCCTATATTGACATAACCTGAAAGGTCGCTCCTCAAGGAAGACGCCACTGCTCCAAAACCGCCAAAAAAAAGCCAGACATCATCTCCAAACATCACATTTCAAAGTGTTTTCCATGCTCATGCTGCTCTGTATTGTTAAATTTATCCAAACTTAAAAGTTTTAAGTTACGGGTTAAGTTTAGTCACTCATTCTGAATGGTTAAGGTAAATGTCATGTAATGGATAAAATGTCTATATTTCTCTGTTTTAGAATTACTTTCTTATTAGGTTCTATATTGATGTGTGCCCGATGCCGCCCCTCATCTCAGATTCTCTGCTAGCTGTGCAATATCAAGTGCACCTATATGCTTAGTGTTTCAAAACGATCAATTGCCTACAAAGTGCATGCTTGGAGAACCACAGAGCAAAATTATATTTCTAAGACCACTGCTGGGATGTAAATAAAACTAGGCTGCATTACACACTGCAATGGCTATTCCACCCCTGAGCCCGGGCCTGCTCTGCTCTTGCTGATCAAAAACAATTTTTTGTGCTGCCTAACCAATGGCTGTGCTGTGTAGGCCTACCGCGGCATTTCAGGAGGAGAGTCAAAGGCTTCTTCTGAAAAAAATGTGGGATTAGGACTAGCCTATGTTCTGTTCGAGAAGGAGAGGGCGAAGATGAGAAGGATGGACTGGAGGTCAACTTTGATAGCTTGCTACTACTATAATTGATTTTATTAAAAACAATATGTTTCTTGCCCATGACGTAGGTGTCACTGGTGTAGAGAGGAGTAGGCAGTCACAGGTTTAGAACTACTGAATTTATTTACACACCATAGATCAAAGCAGGACAAAACCTTAACGCTGTTGTGCTCAAAATATATCTTCATAAATAAAAAAGCACAGGGCAAACCAAAAGTACAAAATATAAAGTTCTCAGGAAAACAAATAACATTTACAATGACCGACAAAGACAAATGGCAGGGGGAATATATATATATATACACAGTGATAGAGTGGGGATTGGAACCAGGTGTGTGTAATGATGACGAGACAAGTCCAGAGTTGATGAGTGAAGGTCATTTGCCAGCAGTAGGTTCGGCAGCAGCTAGAAAGCCAGCGACGCCGAACGCCTGAGCTGGACAGGAGGGGGAGCCAAAGCGAAGGCTGGTGAGACAGTACCCCCCCGAGGCGCTGCTCCAGCAGCAGGGTGCCACCAACCTTTGGGGCGACCCTGGAGACGCGGTGAGGGTCGGTCAGGACGACGCCTGTGGAAGTCCCAAATGAGAGAACGATCCAGGACATCCCGCGCCAGAACCCAGCACCGCTCTTCGGGACGTACCCCTCCCAGTCGACCCGGTACTGGAAAAGCCCCCCACGATGCTGTGAGTCCAACAGGCTGCGTACAGAGTACGCCGGGGCCCCCTTGACATCCAAGGGAGGGGGCGGTGCGTCGTGGGGTCCAGCACTAGCCAAGGGACCAGCTTCCACCGGCCTGAGGAGAGATGCATGAAATGAGGGTGAGATACGGTAATTGACGGGGAGCTGTAATCTGTACGTCACCTCATTTACTCTCCTCAGGACTTTGAACGGCCCCACAAACAGCGGGCTCAGCTTCCGGCAGGGCAGTCGGAGGGGAAGATCCTTCGTAGAAAGCAATACCCTGTCACCGGGGTGAAAGACCAGGGCCACACTGTGGTGACGATTGGCCTGCGCCTTCTGCCGGCGGACGACGCGGTGGAGACGGGTGTGCGCAATGTTCTATACCTCCTCGGCACGCCGGAACCAATCGTCCACCGCAGGAGCCTCGGTCTGACTCCGGTGCCAGGGCCTGCTGATAGCCTAGAACACACTGAAAGTGTGTGAGGTTAGTGGCAGACTGACGGAGGGAGTTTTGTGTATATTCTTCCCAAGGCAGAAACGCAGCCCAATCCCCCGGCCGGTCCTGATATTAACTACGAAGGTACCTACCCAGTTCCTGATTTACCCTTTCCACCTGCCCATTTGATTTGTGTCGGTACCCGGAGGTGAGGCTGACAGTGACCCCCTGTCGTTCCATGAAGGCCTTCCAGACACAGGAGGTGAACTGAGGTCCCCGGTCAGACAAGATGTCTTCCGGGATCCCGTAGTGCCTGAAGACGTGAGGGCCTCCACGGTCTGCAGGGCCGTAGGGAGACCAGGCAGAGGAATCAAATTACAAGCTTTGGAAAACCAGTCCACAACGACCAGGATGGTGGTGTGCCCCTCCGAGGGGTGAAGGTTTGTGACTAAGTCCACAGAGAGATGGGACCAGGGTTGTTGTGGAACCAGCAGCGGGTGGAGTTTGCCATAGGGGAGATGTCTAGGTGTCTTGCTCTGTGTGCAGGTGGAGCAGGAAGTGATGTAAACCCGGACATCCCGGGCCAAGTTGGACCACCAGTACTTGGCGGAGAGACAGTCGATAGTACGAGCTATACCCGGGTGTCCCGACACAGGTGCGGTGTGTGCCCAGGCGAGGAGACGGTCCCACACGTAGATACGCCCCTCGGGACAGTGGGCAGGTGAAAGTTCCTGTCGCAGGGCTCGATGGATGTCCACATCCACACGACAGGAGCCACAATGCGGGACAGGGGAATAATGGGTTTCACTTTCTCCCTCCGATCCTCTGTGTCATGCACTCAGGGCAACGGATCGACCTTAACGTTCTTTAATCCCATCCGGCAGGAGGGTAAAGTCAAACTTTGCAAAGAATGGGGCCCACCTGGCCTGACGCGGGTTCAGCCACTTCGCTGCTCGAATGTACTCCAAGTTCCTGTGGTCCTTCCAGACAATGAATGGGTGTTTAGCACCCTCCAGCCAGTGCCGCCATGCTTCAGCGCCTTCTTGACGGCCAACAACTCACGAACACCCACGTCATAATTCTGCTCCGTGGGAGACAGCCTCCGTGAGTGGATGTAGTTTTTGCGGCACTCCAGTGCTTTGGGAGTGAACAGCCCCTACTCCAACCTCGGAGGCTTCCACCTCTACGATGAAGGGCAGAGACGGGTGGGGAGCTGGGAAGGTGGTGGTGTAACCTGCAGTTGGTGTACAACCCGGAGCACCTCGTCCATGGCAGTCCCGAGGTGCTCCAGGCACGAGTCGTGGTGGCTCCGCCAGCAGAGAGGTCGGGATGTCCTGCTGCTTCCTGTTTTCTTGGGTCAGTCATTCTGTCACTGGTGTAGAGAGGAGTAGACAGGAGGCAGTCGCAGGTTTAGAACACTGAATTTATTTAAGCACCAGTGGTCAGAGTGGGATGAAACCCAAACAATGTTGTGCTCAAAATATATCTTAAACAAAAAGGCACAGGGCGAACCCAAAGTGCAAAATATAAAGTACTCAGGAAATAGTAGGAGAGATTCCTCTCAGGAAAATAATCAACATCTACAATGACCGACAAAGACAAATGGCAGAGGGAGTAATTATACAGTGATAGAGTGGGGATTGGAACCAAGTGTGTGTAATGATGAAGAGACAATTCCGGAGTTGACGAGTGAAGGGCGTTTGCCAGCAGTATGTTCGGCAGCAGCTTGAAGGCCGGCAACGTCGAACGCCTGAGCTGGACAGGAGGGGGAGTCAAAGTGAAGGCTGGTGTGACAGTAGGCCTATTTAATAGTGTATAAAAGCCCCTTAGATATTAATTTAGAATCCTCTAAATTTAATTGATCTGCCAGTGTTTTCATTTAGAGATTCCGGTAAACTCTTTGATGGTTCCTTTCATATGTCCTACCAATTATTATTGGATTATTTACCATGCAACCACTTGTTCGGTTGGCTTTCTTGGAGGGGATATTTGTGCGTTTCTTTACCAAATGTAAGTCCAAACAAATACTTTTATAGTATTCCTGTTGCCATTGTTATATGTAAATACAATAAATGTGAATGTAGAGGGGTAACTTTCTTCACCAGTTCTCATACCATTTTGCACAATTATGTAATTAGCATACCAGCTGGAGTAACTAATGTTAATTCTCGAGAGGAATTATGGTGTTAATTTTCTCTTATTGTAAATTGTGCATAGAGATTACTGACATTACTGTTTAATGTAATATTGTTTATTGGATTTACATTGTAGCAATTTTCTATTTATTTTATCCTGTTTCCCTCTGTACACAGACCACATGTATACCTGACTGCATGGTTACATGTCAAGTCTCGGGCCAAGCGGAACGCCAGTCGAGCCTTCAAGTTGTACCAGAAAGAGGAAAAGAGAGCTAAAGAACAGCGCCCACCTTCCCACAACAAGAACAAGTCTGCCACCGTCCTCTACAACACAGACCAGACTACTGAGCTTTCAGAGTCCTCAGCTCCGCAGGAAAGGAAGGCATCCAAGGGCAAAAAGCAGCCTAAACCATACTGCCCTTTCTGCAAGAACCAAGAGCACTACCTCAGTTCTTGTGAGAAGTTTAAGAAGCTCTCCAAACACTAAATAGCTCAGTGGGTCAAGGATAAAGACCGGTGCTGGCGGTGTGGGCGAGGACACCAGCCAGATTCCTGCACCCTAAAGAAGCCGTGCAACATCTGCAAAGACACCTCCGACTACAGTCTACTTGGACCGACCAAATCACTCTGGCCGTGTGATGCTAAAGGTGGTCAAAGTCCGGCTCCACAATGGTAACAGACACCTCGAAACCTATGCAGTCCTAGATGACAGCTCAGAGCGTACCATTGTCCTTCCCTCTGCTGTTCAGCAGCTGGCGTCCCTGATGCTTAGGACTGTACATCAAGAGGTGGTGCAGTTAAAATGCCACTCAGTCACTTAAGTTTTCACCAGTGTGCAACCCGTCCAAGCAGTTCAGTATAACCAAACCACTGCTGATGACCTAGACCTCGCAGAGTACTCCTACCAAGTGGAGGCTTTGCAGAAGCATTACCAACACCTCCGAGGTCTTCCCCTCAAGACTTTCCCCAAGGCCAGTCCCCTGGTCCTGATCGGTTCAGATCACCCCCACTTGCTGACACCAATGGAACCGGTGTGCATGGGCCCTCAAGGTGGACCTGTTGCAGTCAACACAACACTTGGTTAAGCACTCCAAGGGCCTTCCAACTCCCCGTCCAATTCCGGCAAGGAACATCAGTGCCTGTTCACTTCCACCATCTCCTGTTCAGATGGCCTCTTCTGCCATGAGGAGAAGCTGTGGCATATTGATACCCTGCCTTACCTCAACAAGAAGATGGTGACCCGGTCCAAGCAAGATCATGAGGCTATCCGCACCCTTGAGACTGACGCCGTACATGTGACTGCAGGAGATGTTGCACGCCACTCCTCTACTCCGAGTTAAGGACTCTCCACGCTTGAAAGTACCAAAGGAGGCAGTCTTGGCTCACCTGAGGAGTCCTGAGTGGCGTTTACCCAAGAACCCAGAGCAGGTGAAGATCTACTGCCAAGAAGTTCAGAAGCTAGAAACTGCAGGCTATGTGATCAAGTTCCCCCAAGAAGAGGTTGACACGGAAGAGGAGTCCTGGTACATCCTGCACCACAATGGAAAGAACAGGCTAGTGTTCAACTGTTCCTTAGCATACAAGGGCCAAGTTCTTAACAAACTCCTCCTAACAGGACCCACCTTGAGACCTTTACCTGCTTGGCATCCTCCTGAAATTCAGGCAGCACACAGTGGAGACATCTGTGGAGACGTCAAGGCCATGTTTCATCAAGTGCGCCTGGTACCCCAAGACCGAGGCCTTCTCTGATTCCCGTGGAGGGATCTGAAGAGTGACCAAGGACCAGATGTCTACGAATGGCAGGTTCTCCCTTTTGGCATGACCTACAGCCCCTGCTGCGCCACATTCACCTTGCAGCAACATGTGTGAGATCACAAGGATGATAACGAGGATGTGCTACAGATGGTGGAACATGCCTTCTACATCGACAATTGCCTGCATAGCCTCCCTGCATCCCAGGAAGCACGCCAGCTGGTGAACAAGACAAAGACTCTGCCTGCCACGGAGGATTCGAGATCTGTCAATGGGCGAGTAATGTCCCGGCCATTGTTGAGCATCTCCCTAAAGAAGCCAGATCTGTGAGCGCAGAACTGTGGCTCTTCCAAGACTGTGTGGACCCTGAAGAGCCCACATTAGGACTCCGCTGGCACTGCCCTACAGATACATTGGGGTACAAGTACCGCCCTGTGGTGGAGCCGACGCCCACCATGAAGACCATCTACCGTACTCTTGCCCGCCAGTACGAGCCCCTGGGATATATCATCCCCTACACGACGAGAGCAAAGATCCTGGTACAGGAGCTCTGGAAGAAGGAGAGGGGATGGCAAGACACCATCTTACAGGCACCCCTATTAGACCAGTGGAAGGAGTGGGAGCGTAAACTTCCGACGCTGTCAGAGGTCGTCATCCCTAGGTGTTATGTCCCTCCAAATATAGACAGTGCCATAGTGACCACCAACATCCACATATTTTGCGATGCTTCAGATAGAGCCATCTCCTCACCGAGGACGACCAAGGACAAGTACATGTCTCATTTCTCATGGCAAGAACTCGTGTGGCACCCAAGCACCATCTCTCAATACCCCACCTGGATCTCAGTGCTGCCCTGACTGGAGCACAACTAGCTCGTCTTCTGCAAACTGAGCTTACTTTGGAGATCCGCAGGACTACCCTGTGTTCAGATTCAACAACCGTCTTATACTGGCTGCAATCGGAGTTGTGACGTTACAAAGTGTTTGTCGGTACCAGAGTTGCTGAGATACAATATCTCACATGTTAAGGAGTGGAGATATGTCGACACTGCTAACAACCCAGCAGATGACATCACGAGGGGGAAAAACTCTGGCTGAGCTAACCTGAGTGAACCACTGGACTCAAGTTATTGAACTCACAATAAGCTAGATTCGAGTAATTTATATTTTGGTGCTGATACTTGAAGCAGCAGCTGCAGCACAATCAATCGGAAATGGACAGCTCATGGTGCTGAAAGTAGGCAAATTCGAGTAGGCATAACTCATTTAAACCATCTTAATGTTAATTAGACTTTTACTAACAACAAGAGGGCTGTGTGTTGATGGCTATTTCTTCCTATGTAAGAATTAAGAGGTAGGCCTACCTGTTTGACAGATTAAATTAGGTTATAGGCTGCTATATCCATAGATTTGTTGGTCAATTCCTCCACCCACTATGCACTCTTTAAATAGCCTACATTCCTGTCAGTGAAGGGCTGCTAAGTTATAACTAAGATTCGAATTCGAGGGGGTATGAGAGAGTATGCCATAGGTCTACGTTCTATGAAAGAAAATGGCAAAAAGCACAGGCCTAACCCTTGTTAGGATCCGATTACATAAAGTGATCTATAACAGCGCTTTGGTCTGTGATGCTTTATGCTAGAAACAAGCTGTAAAATATCAAATCAAATGTACTTATAAAGCCCTTTTTACGTCAGCAGATGTCACAAAGTGCTTATACAGCCTAAAACCCAAAACAGCAAGCAATGCAGAAGCATGTAGGGAAAGATCCGACTCTGATGCATATGGGGATATCATTGTTTAGTTTCTTTGTCATTCAGAGGCTGAGCTACAACCTATAACCGAGGAGACAACATTTTTACTTTGCTTGGAAAGTAATCTACTTCTGTCACTATCAATTGATAAGCTGTTCGTATTCTGTACAATAGAAGATGTTTAAACCCAGACAGCTTTTAGGGAAACACTTGTGACCTTTCGTTAGATTAAGCCATGGAAGAAGAGTAGCCAAATCCAAACTGGTTTACCTTGACACTTTTTTTTGGTGCATTCACGGTTGAGCTCGATTAACGCTGATTGGCTACTTATTTTATACTGTTTTTGTCAAGGGAGGTCAGATGCTCGCTGGCTTCCCTTGCCTTCAATGCTACGGCCAGCAACAATGGCATACTTGTTTGGACCAGACAGCATCAGATAGATGGCATACACGTAGTTGCTCGCTCGGATGCTTTCTCCCAGTGGCTGTTCTGGGGGGGGGGGGGGGGGGGGGGCAGTGCCCCTGTGACAACAATTTTGGACCCCCTCGTGGCCCCCCTAAATGTGGAGTATGAAATAATTTTTACATTACAAATTTTTTGCTATCGTTCTTTTTTTACATCCGTTATTAGACAGTGGCAACGATGATGATTATGAACATGGTCTTTTGCCTGCTAATGCCTGCAATGCAGTGAAGAAAACGATGACAACAATAACGTCTAATGTAACTGGCCCCTCTAACAGTACAACTGGCCCCAGCTTGGCCCCCCCAGTTGAAATGGTCTAGAACCACCACTGCTTTCTCCTGTAAGATACATTCAGTCTCTTGCAAATTAAAGGAAAATGATTCAACAGAGGAAAGATGTATTCTTTTTTATTTGTAAAAAGTAATTGGGAAGCATGGCTACCCTTTGCATCCATGAATACACGCCACTGGTGGAAAGGTAGGCCTAACTCTTGAAAGTACCATGCTCTCCTAATGTCTCAGATTTAAATATTTTGCGAACAGGGACAGTTTTGTTGCAAACAAGACACACTGATTTGGCATTGGAAAAATATGATAAGATGAACACAGGCCTATCTACTTGTCCATTCTTAGCCTGTAATTTGTGTGGTTTGAAAAAATATTTAGCTAGTATGTAAAATTACATAGAATTGCATGAAATATATACAAAAGGCGATTTTTTTCCCTTCTTCTCGGACCTGCAAATACGATGATAGTCATGCAATGATTTTACTATAAAGATCCTACTACTTTAAACACCATGGACCTACTATAAAGGTCCATGGTGTTCTGCGAACCATCAACCTTCTGGCCCGCAGCCCTGCGCAACATCAAATTTCCTTCGTTGCCATGTAATACATACAGCTTGAACAGTTTCTGAAACTGCATATACAGCCCTGGTCTGTCCAAGAAGTGAGGGTAAAAGGTAGACATGTTCTCCACATGTTTTAATTATTACTTTGGGTATAGGGGAGGGTCACTTGTTTTTTTTCTCTCAAGCGTTCAGGGAGGGTTTAGGTAAAACATATTTTGCTGAAGGGAGGGTCATCCATTTTAATTTATCCATGTAACCCATATTATAAATAACGTTCACTCCATAAGGGTAAAAGTTTGGAATAGGGTTAAAATGGTTCCGAATGGTTAAGGTAAGGGTTAATTTCTTGGTTGTGTGATGACGTGTCATGACTTCGAACCCCGTTCAAAGATGCCCGGCCATTCTGAGGGTGAACCAAAAGCTTGATGATGTAAAATGATCAATATTTAACTACGAGACGGGAAGACAAATGCATTTCAAAAGACATGTTACTGGTCTTATATTTTGTTTCTTTTATGTAGTATCGTATTTCACGAATAAGGTGAGTTTTCGCTGGCTTTCCCACAGATACAGGCTAGTCAGGCAAACAGACCTACCAACATCAATGCTCTCTCATCAACAACGGTTGCTTGATTTATCAGTGATAAATTATTGATTTTAGCTGGTTGGCATGCAAGTATGTCGCTGTATCAAAGATAAAGAAAGCAACTATGTGTTTCCTGCTTAATGTGTGGCTGTATTCTAACACTGTAACAAGACCTCATAGCCTCTTCCGGGTTTTAAACCTCCGTTCAGCGCTGTGCAGTTGAGGTAGTAATTCTTAATTCCATATAGATACATTTTGTCGTTTGTTTTACAGTATGTCCTGTCTGTCTTGAAATTTACATATCCAACCCTATTTCAGGGGTAAGTAACATTTGTTTACACTAGTTAGTGTTAAATAACATCTGTGCAATATTCCGATAAAAAAACTTTTGCGTAATTAGAGCATTAGCCTACGGATGATTCTCGCAAATTAATAATGCCCCAAACATCTTCCTATATTCTGTACAGATGGCAGACTTTTATTGGGGGCCTGCTGCTTCTGCTCTCTGGGAAGCTTGGATTGGTGGATATAAGTGGCTTTCCCAGGTAACCTCTACATTTGTCCTGTGTATTCCCAGCATTAGGGAATGCAAGGGGGTTATCCAAGGTGGCACTGTCTGACTGTGACCACCCTCTAGTGGTTGATGACAGGAATTAAAGCAAAACAAAATCCCATGACTGAAATTTAAATTGATCTCAGATTGATTGGTTCCAGGGCCAAGTTAACCTCCCCTTCATGTAAAAAAAAAAATCTATGTTGGAAATCCATGGCAGTGACAGATAACTTTAATCCCTGGATGATGACCTTGTGTATTATACCCCATTATCCTACAGGTCAGCAGCACTTTCCTGGCTTCCGGGATCCCTCCTGTTTGTAGGGAATATTTATGCTGGGTCCAGAGCTCTTTCATGCTTGGTGAGTCATTCACTCCTGATCATGCAAGCTTTTTCTGTTACAAACACTTTTAAGGTGGAACTGGGCAAACACTAGGATTTCACTCATCAAATGACCCCAAATGATGGGAGCATCTCTCACCATGGGATAAGGTCTCCACGTTGCTCTAGATCTTGATTTTGTATACCTACTATCATGACAGACACTGATCTAAGATGTCTGCTTTTCATATTCCAGCCTATCCCTTTCTTCTTCACTCTTCACAATGCTTCTGAAGTGGTGAATTGCCTGATCCTGAAGTTAACCCAGATGGAGGTAAGTGTAAGCTTGTACCCACACTGAACTTTGGGCAAGGTCGATAATACACATGCAATCACATATATATATATATATATATTTTTTTTTTAACAGCGAATTCCATGGATGAAGCTATTAAGGTTTGTTCCAAGTCTTCTTATCGTTAATATAATAAAAGTTTCGATATTCAGTAGTCTAACAGAAAAAGTAGCTAGTAAGTTTTCAAAACTGGATTTGTATTGGTTTTATTGACTTTAAAGGGGATGTATACCTAAAATAAAAAAATTCCCTAAACGATTCAATACATTGAAACTAGTTAGGTGGAGTTTGCCTCTTTCCCTGCAGCCTAGAACTGGAAATCTGCAAAAACGGATCACATGGCTGGTTACGTGTCTTTGTGCACTGCAAAATCTGCTCCGTTGTCAGTCAAAGAGTGATTGAAAAATCCGTATATTATGTTTTTATTGAAAGTTTATGAACGAATTAGCCATTTTTACCAAAAGTACTATCGGTTCTGAGACAGGAAATGGGTACTTTTCCACCTAAAACGATTATTTTATGTGGCCGACTGCAACAGCGGAGATGGGTACGCTCTCGTGGGGGAATCCCTTAACGTAAAAACTCCTCTGTAGCTCTGTTGGTAGAGCATGGCACTTGCAACGCCATGATAGTGGGTTAAATTCTCAGGCCACCCGTATGCACGCATGACTAAGTCGCTTTGGATAAAAGTGTCTGCTAAATGGCATAGATTAAGGCCCTTATACACAATGTTTCAGATTAGTTATACTAAGTAAATAACAACCTACAGACAGGTCTGACGATTAAATACTCACGAGTGATTTAGAAACTACTTGGAGGGGTGCCGGTATTTTGAATCTGTAATACATTTATGGCCACATGGCTAAACGTAATTATATTGGTAGGATACTCATGGCCACTATTGATAGGGGAAGGTAGGGGTTACGAATACACAATAGACCAGACTACATGCAACCAAATAGGCCTACCTCAGGTGGTTCCTGGGGCCATGTATTTCAAACAAACCTATACAGTTGTTAAAAGCATGAAATGTCAGGAGAGCAACTTTCACTGGGGACAGGTGGGACATGCCCCACATTGTGAAATTGTATTTTTGTCCCCCCCCCAGTTTTATCATTGGAATGTGATACAAAACAGTCAACGATGTGCTTTAGGACCATGCGGACACCTCCGAGCGGTAGGGTAGGCTGTTTGGAGTGTTCATCTGACTGGATAAAAAAATATATAATTATGTCCCCCTCACTTCTAAAACCAGTTGCTGGCCAACACAGACATTGGAGAATATGAAAAAAAAAAAAAGTGAGTAGACCCGATCCTAAGTAATTAAAATGTAACACCTTTAATTTTTATTCAGTCTATTCTGCAATGTAAGATGACACAATTACGGTCTTATCTCCTCAACATATCCTAACTGGTAAAGCGCCTAGGCTACAACAAGATCAACTCAACTGCAATTATTAGACGACATACGTCTGAACGCTCGCTTTCTCTTCTGGTGACTTAAAGCTCCAAATATGGGCATATACGTCAGAGTTGGCCACACAAGTGCGCAGTTGGTACCCATTTCCACTGTTGTTGCTGTCAGCCACATAATTCTCAATAGTTTTAGGTGGAAAAGTTCACATTTCCTGACTCAAAACCAATAGTACTTTTGATTTAAGAAATTGGCCATACACTTTCAATAAAACACTTTGTCCACGATTTCCAGATTTCTCAATCACTCTGACAACAGAGCAGAGCTAGCAATGCACAAAGGCATGTCACCAGTCTGACCCGTTTTTGCAGCTTTCCAGTTCTAGACTGCAGGGAGAGAAGGCAAACTCCACGTAACGAGTTTCAATGTATGGAATCACTTGGGACATTTTGGATATTAGGTTAACTTCCCCTTGTAATACTATATTATACCTCATACAACTGCTATTGGGTATGCTGTTGGAAGCTAGCCTGATTGTCCTTGAAGACTATGGAATTGTAAGCTATTGGCTTTCTTTCTAGTGTGAGTCTGCTGTTGATGTCGGCCATCAACCTCCCCCTCTATGACCCTCAGTTTGACCCTGGTGGTTACATGTGGGCCTTGGCACATCTCTTCTGTGTTGGCAAGTCTGTCTGGAATAAAACCAGCTGTGGGATTGTGTCATTATATGTTTAAAGCGTATAGCATATAAAATTAAATCGCTGAATACACTTAGCAACACAATATTAATACAGAAATACATCAATTTCAGGTGCCTATAGAGTGTTCCAGACACACTTCAAGTCCAGTCATTTGAGGTAAACTATCATTTACATTATAGTTACATTTGCATCCCTTGTGTAAAAAAGAAGATTGAAAAACTGGTTTCCTGTTGTGAATACTATGCAACAACATGTTTGTTTTCCTGATCTATATTACAGTGACCTTGAACAACAATACATCAACTATTTGTTCAGGTAAGAGGGAAATACTTTGATCCAAAAAACTGTTAATGGCCTAATCACTGCTTTATTGTCCAAAGCATTTTTAAATTGACTAAAAAGTTAAAATAATGTTACAATCTATAGCTTCAGTAGACTATCAGGGGCAATCAAGTTATTGTCACTAATTGCTGTCACAGAGTAAGTTTGAGGGGGAATAACTTTTGGGGGCTTTGCAGATTTTTTCCCCGATGTCCTTTCATAGTTCACCTGAGGTGTGTGTCTTTGTGCATGTGCAGTGCACTCTTCAATCCGTTTTGTCATTAATTAATGTAAGTTCTAATTGTCATTAATCCTGAAACTAGTGTGTTGCTGTTGGCCTTCGCTGCACACCCTACTGGTAAGACCTTTGGACTGTTTCTTCCCCACCAATCGATCAAATAGTTTTCTGTAGCTACAGTGCATTTGGATAATATTCAGACCCCTTGACTTTTTCCACATTTTGTTACGTCACAGCCTTATTCTAAAATGGATTTAATTGAACATTTATCAATCTACACACACTACCCCATAATGACAAAGTAAAACATGTTTTTTTAGAAAATAAAATGATAATTTACATAAGTATTCATACCCTTTACTCAGTACTTTGTTTTGGCAGCGACTACAACCTCAAGTCTTCCTGGGTATGACGCTACAGGCTTGGCACACCGGTATTTGAGGAGTTTCTCTCATTCTTCTCTGCAAATCCTCTCAAGCTGTCAGGTTGGATGGGGAGCGTTGCTGCACAGCTATTTTCAGGTCTCTCTAGAGATGTTCGAATAGGTTCAATTCCGGGCTCAGGCTGGGCCAATCAAGGACATTCAGAGACTTGTCCCGAAGCCAATCCTGCATTGTCTTGGATGTCTGCTTAGTGTCATTGTCGTGTTGAAAGGTGAACCTTTGCCCCAGTCTGAGGTCCTGAGCAGGTTTTCATCAAGGATCTCTCAGTACTTTGCTCTGTTCATCTTTCCCTCAATCCTGAATAGTCTCCCAGTCCCTGCCTCTGAAAAACATCCCCACAGCATGATTCTGCCACCACCATGCTTCACCGTAGGGATGGTGCCAGGTTTCCCCCAGACGTGACACTTGACATTCAGGCCTAAGAGTTCAATCGTGGTTTCATCAAACCACAGAACCGTGTTTCTCATGGTCTGCGAGTCCTTTAGGTGCCTTTTGGCAAACTCCAAGTGGGCAGTCATGTGCCTTTTACTGAGGAGTGGCTTCCGTTTGGCCACTCTACCATAAAGGCCTGATTGGTGGAGTGCTACAGACATGGTTGTCCTTCTGGAAGTTTCTCCCATCTCCACCTCCGTGACCAAGGCCCTTCTCCCCCGATTGCTCAATTTGGCTGGGCGGCCAGCTCTAGGAAGAGTCTTAGTGGTTCTAAACTTCTTCCATTTAAGAATAATGGAGGACACCGTTCTTGGGGACCTTCAATGCTGCAGAAATGTTTTGGTACCCTTCCCCAGATCTGTGCCACGACACAATCCTGTCTCGGAGGTCTACGGACCGTTCGACCTCATGGCTTGGTTTTTACTCTGACCTGGGCTGTCAACTGTGGGACCTTATATAGACAGGTGTGTGCCTTTCCAAATCATGTCCAATCAATTTCATTTACCACAGGTGGACTCCAATAAAGTTGTAGAAACATCAAGGGAAACAGGATGCACCTGAGCTTAATTTCAATTCTCATAGCAAAGGGTCTGAATATTTATGTAAATAAGATATTTACGTTTTTAATTTTTAATAAATGTGCAACAATGTCAACCTGTTTTCGCTTTGTCATTATGGGGTATTGTGTGTAGATTAATGAGTAAAAAAATAAATGTAATCAATTTTAGAAGGCTGTTACGTAACAAAATGTGGAAAAGGGGAAGGGGTCTAAATTTCTGAATTCACTGTATATGAACAGCTGTTTGCTATTTCAATGCAGTTGTCTCTGTCTTCCTTATTCTTGGTCTTTTGCAATTATGTAACGGTGTATTGGTCCAGTTATCCCAATGTTACACTGATTTTAAATCTTGGTCAAGTGCTGATTTTACATCTCTTAAACCCCCCCCCCCCCTTCCTGTTTGGAGGAGAGAACGTAATCTGTTTTGATGGCTGGGTTTATCTTTGCTTGTTTATTCCATCTAGGTGACCTATTTGGTGCCTTGGAATTCCCTTTCCTCCTGTCCCCAAGATTTCACAGTGGCTGTTGTGCCAGGTAAAACTCAGATGTCAAGTTGAGCATGTTAAAAGCAATCTCATAAAATCAACTTGCTAATAGGGTTTCCAAATCTTTAAAATATACACTTTTGACATTATACACTGTAGTAACAAACACTTATCTTCCACAGTGCCTTGTTGGGTTTTTTCTTGCTGTTGGCATCAGTCAAACTAAAGAGTGGTTTATCCCTTGAGCACTGCGGGGTCTGGATCTTTTTGTCCAAGGTAATGAAAGTCAGAATTCAACTTAATGATCAACGGTAAACATATCTTTATTTCCCACAAGATTATTTTCTTTATTTGTTACCTTCCACCATCTCCCCTCTACAGAAAAAGGTATTAGCTATTATTGGTAATTGGCAGAACCTGCCGTAATAACCTAAGTAAACGATTGTGTCATAAAACCGACAGTTAAATAGTAAATTAATTATGTTTTAGACTTCCTTCAGGGACAGTGGATGTGCCAGTTACATATCCGTGTCTTGCTCTACCCTGTCTAGGTGTTTGCCACATGCCTATCCCCACTTGTTTTTAACAATGAAGTTAACACGGCATCTTTCTGCTGGTGAGTTCTCTCTACCGGTGTAAATAATGTCTATCTATCCAGTCACCAATTTTACATTCAAGACAAATAGCAGTTGATGATATTCCCTGAAGACTCAGTCAGTTTATAGTCTGCTACTTTAAAGCCTATATATCAAGTTTGGTGATCATGGTGTTTGTTGAAGTTACTATTTACTTCAGTGATTTTGTGTTGGTTTGCTCCTTAGTGTTTTCTTCAGCCATGTTGGAGAAGCCCTGCTGGTGTACTCTGAAAGTACTTCCCAAGTGCGATGAGACCTTTGCGAAAGAAACTACTTCTACCTCACTGAATGTTTCAACGAGTTTACTTGCACTCAATTTCCCACAGTGATATTTTTTTGCTTTTGGAACATATAGCACAAGAATGTATGCTTCAATTGAGATTATTTTTCATTTACTGTGCCTTTTCTACAACTTGCTGTAAAGCAGAAATAAAGATTCTATATATTTCCATTAAATACAATTTCCTAGGATGTGATATACTTGAAGGTGAGTAACAAACACATTTATTTTGGTGTATTTGTAGAAAAAAAAAAACACAAAAAAAATGATTCCTTGGCTGTCCCCATAGGCAGTGGTTTAAAGTACTTTCCCCTATTGGGACAGCCGAAGAGTAGTGGTCAACGGTGCATATTAGTTTCAAAAAGAATAATTAACTGAGCAGAGGTTCTTGCTGCATATTCTGTATTCATTTTTTGAGGACATTGGGAGAACTCTGACCTGACGGTCCATTCAATTGTTTTAAACAATTATAATAATCTGAAATATCTCTGGGTGTATATACCACAACAGGCACACATTCCTTTGAGGCACTAGGATTTTGATACTGGCAGATTGTTGCAGTGAAAATTAAATACAGTTTTACATTATGTTTGGGTATTTATTTTCCCCTACTGGTTTAAGTCTTCTGTTCTTTGCCTTTGGGGGAGAGCATTGTAAGGTCTTCTCCTCCTTAAGCGCTGCTCTGGATCATTATCTTCTTTTACATAACCTGGTAGGAGAAACAAGAAGCACAATGTTGTTAATCTCATTAAGTGGAGTTTGACATTGAATAGAAGCAAGGGGGAAAACGCCCCTTTGAGGGCTGAGACAACAGCAATGCACTCCTCAGAAGAAATCAGTGCTTAGACATCAGTCACAATTAATACCAGGGGTTTGTAAACCTTTGTGGCCCACGACCCCATTTTGATATCAGAAAATTCTCACAACCCAACCGTGTGACAAAAATTATATAATCATCAGCCAGTGTTTACATGGGGCTATCTATTACAATTCAGTCTGACAGTATTTCAATCTGAAGGAAGAATGGTTTGACGTGACTGAAATGCACCAGGGAGATTTTGGGAAGTTCAGGAAAACATCAGGGAAGATCATCAGGCAATTGTGTATGATCTTCTGTGTAGAAAAGACTACAGTATTAAATACTATGGATTTGATGACCATTGTGTTCTGTTGAATGGATCCAATTGAATAGGGTAGCATACCTCTGTCCACACAGGTTTGTGTTGAAGGGAAGCCGACTTCCCAAAAGTGGTCTGGGGTTGATGGAGGAAGATAACGGAAGCGGTGCCGAGAACAGGCTGACAACTTCTTCACCCTCTCTGCCTCTGAAAGGTCGGCGTAGTACTGAGGGAGATGAGATGGAATAGATATGTCACAAATCGTGGGTTGTGTTTGATCTGGCAAAAAGTTCTGAAACGGAAAACACCACATTTATTCAGTTTGGTCCAGTTGGTAGAGCATGGTGCTTGCAACGCCAGGGTTGTGGGTTTGATTCCCACGGAGGACCACTACGAAAATGTATGCACTCACCACTGTAAGTCGCTCTGGATAAGAGCGTCTGCTAAATTACTCAAATGTAAATGTAATGAAAACGACCATGGACAGGTACTTTCAGCTCCACACATCAAAACACAGTCGAGTCAACTCACGATTTCACACTCTTTACACGTGTGCCCCTTGAGTTTCCTCCTCTCAGCTTTCTTGCGGACCACCACCACGTGTGCAAACGGTAGCTCTTTACTACAGGACAACGAGAAAAAGAAACCTTTTAGAAACCTGGCATGAAAGTGTTCTAGGTTAGTCTGACGATTATGATCTCACCTGTCTTTGTGTTCTCCATTGGGTGTTCCAGGTTGAAGCATGTGTGCTTTTAATGAGAGGACAATAAAATTACAGTTTAAAATATTGATATAAATATTTAACAATGAATGTGCAAATTCATCTCAAGTGTTGTACTACTTGACCAGGTCATTTTGGTCATTCTAAACCAATTTGCCTGGTCAAATAAAAGAAACAAGTATAGAAGATTATAGAGAAAATACAGTGTAAAATCCTTACCATCCTTATGCTCTTCCTCCTCCTCCTTATCATCAAACCCTTCATCCCCATGATGGGGTTCCTCTTTGTCCAAATATGAGCCGTTATGCTGAGGACACGACTCGTACTCCCCGTAGCCTGTTCTGTCGAATATCTCAGCCAAGCTGTCGTTGGCCCTCTGACCAATCCCTAAAAGAAGGGTTTTGAGTTTGGTTACATGGTTGGTTGGCTTGTTTATATGGGTCCTGCTCGAATGTAACCGTCCTTCCTCCCATCACTGAAGTGATCACTGATCTAATGCAACTTGAAAGATAAAAGTAAGGATTTCATTGCTATCTCCTCTTTGCCGTATTTGATTAAATTAAAATCAGATGATTGGGAATGTATCAAAGATTTTGTTCGAAAATGTAGTAAGCTGTACCGGTAACAGAGCTGGTTCTTGGAGCTCCTCGGTGGAGCAGGCTGGGGCTGACGAAGGTGCAGTCCATATCGACAGACTCACCTTCACAGAGGGGCTACACACACACACACACACACACACACACACACACACACACACACACGAGTGAAGAACTGCAAGTATACACAGAGGGTATAGGAAAGTAGCAGATGAATTTGGTGAATGTCATACCTCTGCTGGAGTAGGGGTGTCTACATCATACTGGGAGAGGGCTGCCTCTGGGTCAAGGCTCCACATCTGCTCTGCTGGCATCAGCTTGGCTAAACAAAAGGTAGGAAATGAAACATTATGACATTTCTATTCAAATTGCTTGCTTAGACTATGCTTAAGGGCCAGTCAATCGAGAAAAAAAACACAATTTCAGTATCAATGAATGACTATTATGCAGAGTTGCAACACAATACCTTTTCCCAGTGGAGTTTCAGGGGCATTGGAGGGCAGCGTTGTTGATGCAGTACCAGTATTGTCCTGTGGAGGGCTCCTCTTCACACGAGCACAGGGGTTGGCCTGCAGGACAGAGGTCTGCTTCAGTTTTTCAGTATCCTCCCGACTCCGCTTTCTGATTGGCTCGTGGTGGACATTGTGGGTCTAAATGGACAAATAGGAAAGCAGGGGCTACTCGGGTACAGTAGTATGTTGATGCATAAGACGGGTGAACGTGTCAAAGAAAAAGAGCTCTTGATCTACCCATCTATAATATCTCATAGACAGACAACGTAACATAAATGGTATCGTCTGTCAAAAGACTGTGGGATGCGACGACTAACGAGGAACATAACCAAGTTGACCTGCCATTTTAGCATCTGTTTTTTTTATCCTGCTACATGCCTTCATGAGGATCACAATGGAAATAAGTTGTGCACTTTTCTGTGTAATGTGTACCTAGTGTTAAATTATCAAACAAACCCCCAAAAAATTTGGGTGCTTTGGTTTTATGTCACTGGTTATTTGGATTTATCAGGATTTTTGTTCTGGGTTTCCAAGATGAACCCATCTATAACAATGCTCAAATGTGACTAATGTACCTGTATAACATCTTGTGTAATTTGTTAAGAAAAATACATGAAAAATCATGGCTCTACCTGCTGACTAAGCAACACATTTTTGTATCGTTCATCACTTGGAGAGGTAGAGGGATGTTTAAATAGGATGTGCCGCTTTTGGCCTCTGTCTTGGTTCTCTGATGCAGGGACGCTGCTACCTCTCTGGGCATTGAGCGGAGGCACGAGGGCCTTCTGTGGGGAGTCGGAAAGGTCCAAAGGCTTGTCAACCACTTCCTCATCTTCCTCCTTCTCGCTACTTTTCCTCCTCTTTCCTCTCTCCAGCTCTCGGTGAGAGAGGCCACATTGGGTGGAAGTGGCTCTAAGAGGTGCGATGCGGGCTATCCCCTCCAGGTGGCGCTGTTGGGCATTGGCGGGGATGAGCTTCAGGCGGGGGAGGAGGGACAGGGGGCCGTCCTCAGTGGTGGTGGTGCCGGGGCAGCCCAGGAGGGGACCCTTTCTCTGGGGGATAGGCAGTGGATCATCTGGGAGATCCAGGCGACACGTCTCTGCCACTACAGCACCTTCATGACACTGGCTGCTGCCCTCTGAATCAACAAGAAGAATACTACGTGATTTTTTTTACAGTGCTTTTCAAGACCCTCAGACATTTTAGAGGCAATAACATAATTACAAACGCATGTTATCAGTTAGTAATTGAAGGCCTTACGTTGGGTCTGGGTGGCGTCCATGTAACACGTTTCAGGCACCAGTATGCCGTTTCCTTGGCTCTGCGCGGTTCGGGAGGGCAATCCTTTCCTTGGTTCTACCATTACGAAAACAAATAAAATGAACTTCAATGAAGTCTATGAAACTGATATCGTAAGGAACTAATATTGAGTGTGTTTGTGTGCGTGAGGGTGACTGAGTGTGCACGCACCTGCATGTGTGTTTGATACTGAGTGTGACCATTGAATGCTGTAGCTGTGTATGCATTTCTTTGTATGAAGCAGACTGACCGTTGAGCGCCGAGCTCTGAGACAGGGACTTCTCGGCGTAGCGGACATGGTGGGTCTCCTTCCTCCTCCTCATCTTGCTGACCACAGGCAGCGAGATCTGCTGCAGCGGAGAGTCTGGAATCACCGCCTCCTCTGGCTCAGGAGACACGGAGCTGGAAACCAAACATACAGACGCACCACAGAAATACAACGGGCGTTGAGGCGTAACATACCGTATTAATAATAGAAAGTATTAATAATACACAGAAATAATAATATACCGTATTAAGCTCAAAGTGAGAAATCTCTAATTCAACCATGCTTTCTCGATGTGCAAGAGGAATATTGTTATGGAATCAACAATCCTGGTTACAAAAGTACTGTAGTGCCGGATGGGGATGGTTTTAACTCACAGAGCTCCATTCAGTCTATCCAACTCAAGACTCAGCTTTCTGTTCTCATCCTGCAGGCTGTTCCTCTCGGTCACTGGAAGTCACATCAAACCACATATACCGTGCCTTCAGAAAGTATTCATACCCCTTGACTTATTCCATTCAAAATTGATTAAATATTTATTTTTCTCACCCATATACACACACAATAATACCCCATAATGACGTAGTAAAAACGTGTTTTTAGACATCTTTGTAAATGTATTGAAAAGGAAATACAGAAATATCTCATTTACATAAGTATTCACACCCGAGTCAATACTTTGTAGAAGGACCTTTGGCGGCGATTACAGCTTTGAGTCGTCTTGGGTATGTCTGCATCAGCTTTGCACATCTGGATTTGGGCATTTTTTCCCATTTTTCCTTGCATATTTTCTCAAGTTAGATGGGAAGTAGCAGTGAACAGCAATCTTTAAGTATTTCCACAGATTTTCAATGGGATTTGGCTGGGCCACTCAGGGACCTTAACATTCTTGTTCTGAAGCCAGTCCAGCATTGCTTTGGCTGTATGCTTGCGGTCAATGTTCTGTTGGAACATAAATCTTCACCCCAGTCGAAGGTCATTTGCACTCTGAAGCAGGTTCTCATCAAGGATTTGCCGGCATTAGGCTCCATTAATTGTTCCCTCTATCCTTACCAGTCTCAAAGTTCCTGCTGATGAAAAGCATCCCGATAGCATGCTGCTGCCACCACCATGCTTCACGGTAGGGATGGTGTTAGATGGGTGATGAACTGTGCCTGGTTTTCTTCAGGCAAAAAGTTCAATGTGCATTCAGGCCAAAGAGTTCTATTTTTGTACCATCAGATCACAGAAACTTTTGACTTATGCGCCATCTTTAGCATGTATTTTTGCAAACTCCAGGAGTGCCATCACTGAGATGAGAGAACCTGCCAAAAGGACAACAGTCTCTACAGCACTTCACCAATTTGGGCGTTATGGGAGAGTGGCACTTGGTGAAGTGCTGTAGAGACTGTTGTCCTTTTGGCAGGTTCCCCATCTCAGCTAAGGAACTCAGTAGTTCTGTCAGAGTGGTCACCTCCCTTACCAAGGTCCTTCTTGCCCGGTTGCTCAGTTTGGGCGGACGGCCAGCTCTAGGCAGAGTCTGGGTAGTTCCATATTTTTTTATATTTTTTCCCCCAATGATGGAAACCACTGTGCTCTTGGAAACTTTTAACACTCTAGAAACTGTTTTATACCCTTCCCCAGATATATGCCTCATCACAATTCTATCCTGGAGATCTACGGCCAGTTCCTTGGACTTCATGGTATAGTTTCTGCTCTGACATACACTACCAGTCAAAAGTTTTAGAACACGTACTCATTCAAGGGTTTTTCTTTATTTTTACAATTTTCTACATTGTAGAATAATAGTGAAGACATCAAAACTATAAAATAAACACATATGGAATCATGTAGTAACCAAAAAAGTGTGAAACAAATCAAAATATATTTTATATTTGAGTTTCTTCAAATAGCCGCCTTGACAGCTTGCACACTCGGGCATTCTCTCAACCAGCTTCATGAGGTAGTCACATGGAATGCATTTCAATTAATAGGTGTATCTTCTTAAAAGTGAATTGGTGGAATTTCTTTCCTTCTTAATGCGTTTGAGCCAATCAGTTGTGTTGTGACTAGGTATGGGGGATATACAGAAGACAGCCCTATTTGGTAAAAGACCAAGTCCATATTATGGCAAGAACAGCTCAAATAAGCAAAGAGAAATGACAGTCCATCATTACTTTAAGACATGAAGGCCAGTCAATATGGAACATTTCAAAAACTTTGAACGTTTCTTCAAGTGCAGTAGCAAAAACCATCAAGTGCTATGATGAAACTGGCTCTCATGAGGACCGCCACAGGAATGGAAGACCCAGAGTTAGCTCTACTGCAGAGGATAAGTTCATTAGAGTTAACTGCACCTCAGATTGCAGCCAAAATAAATGCTTCAAAGTTTAAGTAATAGACACATCTCAACATCAACTGTTCAGAGACTGCGTGAATCAGGCCTTCATGGTTGAATTGCTGAAAAGAAACCACTACTAAAGGACACCGATGAGAAGAAGAAACTTGCTGGGCCAAGAAACACGAGCAATGGACATTAGACTGGCGGAAATTTGTCCTTTGGTCTGGAGTCCAAATTGGAGATTTTTCATTCCAACCGCCGTGTCTTTGTGAGACGCAGTGTGGGTGAACGGATGATCTCCGCATGTGCATTTTCCACCGTAAAGCATAAAGGAGGAGGTGGTGTTATGTTGTGGGGGTGCTTTGCTGGTGACACTATCTGTGATTTATTTAGAATTCAAGGCATACTTACCCAGCATGGCTATCACAGCATTCTGCAGCGATACGCATTCCCATCTGGTTTGTGCTTAGTGGGACTATCATTTGTTTTTCAACAGGACAATGACCCAACACACCTCCAGGCTGTGTAAGGGCTATTTTGCCAAGAAGGAGAGTGTTGGAGTGCTGCATCAGATGACCTGGTCTCCACAATCCCCCGACCTCAACCAAATTGAGATGGTTTGGGATGAGTCGGACCGCAGAGTGAAGGAAAAGCAGCCAACAACTGCTCAGCATATGTGGGAACTCATTCAAGACTGTTGGAAAAGCATTCCATGTGAAGCTGGTTGAGAGAATGCCAAGATTGTGCAAAGCTGTCATCAAGGCAAAGGGTGGCTACTTTGAAATTCTCAAACATAAAATATATTTTGATTTAACACTTTTTTGGTTACTACATGATTCCATATGTGTTATTTCATAGTTTTGATGTCTTCACTATTATTCTACAATGTAGAAAATCGTAAAAAAATTATAAAAACCCTTGAATGATTAGGTGTTCTAAAACTTCTGACCGGTAGTGTACATATAGACAGATGCATTTCTTTCTAAATCATAAATCATGTTCAAACAATTTCATTGGCCACAGGTGGATGATTAAAGGAAATTGGATACACTTGAGCTCAGTTTGGAGTGTCACAGCAAAGGGGTGAGAATACTTATGCAAATGACATTTTAGCTATTTTTGTTATCTCAGATTGTTCTGGCAATTTTCACAAACTTAATTTGGGAGGAATTTTAGAAAATCATGATGAAAGTGGCCATTTTTAGAACTATACATGCCTCCTGTAAAACCGTATGATCTGTAAACATCTTGGTGTTGTTATACTCCTTATAGTGTGCTCTAACATATGGAGTATGTCAAGATTCTGAAATAAAACTATTTATATTAAATTATTCAACATTAAAAATATTAATCGCAAAAGTACCCTTTTAGATTTTAAGACATTGTTTGGAACAATATACTCAACAAGTACATCAAATTTCCAGAGTGGGCTCTCTGCAAATTTTGAAGTTATGATACATTTTATGAGCACAAGCAACACAGTGAATGGTAAAATGGATTCAAAGGGAACTCCCTCTGCTGGTGATTTGCTGAATGTGCAATCAATCCTGAAGTAGGGCTGTGATTGGTTAATGATCTATAATGTAAATGTATAAAATGGGTAATATCTTCAAAAGAACAGAGAGCCCAATCTGGACACTTGACATGTTTGAAGAGTATAATTTTCCAAACAGTGTCTAAAAACACGCAGAATTAAAAAGGGCACTTTTGAAATATTCAAATTAATATTTTTTATATTGAATACATTAACGTGAAAAAGTGTATTTCAGAATGTAGACATAATCCATATTTGAGAACAGACTATAAGGAGTATAATGACACCAAGATGTTGTCTGTATCATGTTGTAAGTATAACGACACCAAGATGCACAGATCATAGGGTCTTACCGAAGGCAAGTATGGGCCTAAAATGGCCACATTCATCATGATTTTGCTTAAACATTATTTATGATACAAATGTAAAAAGCATGTCAAACATCCTTCCTCCCAATGGAATCGTCTTACTACAGCAATGATTGTTCTTAGTCCATTTACTTGCAGAGCACTAGTGGTATAGAGGAAGAACTGCATCCCTTTTGTGAGCACGGAGGAATGTTACATTTGGGAGATAACATAGGAAACAAAGAGATCATTCAGGTTTGCCTTTTCCATCAATGTAAAAAGAGACTCTACTTGTCCCCCCCCCGCTACCCCCAGACTTAGCTAAAAAGAGAAAGGCTATATTGTGTGATGTGTAGATCTATGAAGGAACCTGTTACAGAGAAAAAAGGAGTGTAGTGGACAAAGAGAGATGGGGGTGGTAGGGAGAGAGTTCCCTTGTGAATGACTCATGACCGCCCCCATCCTTTGTCATACTCATATCCTACTTTAGCCAAAAGCGTCGGAGCTGTATGGGCTGTGCAAAAGAGGGACCAGTGTGGAGGTAAATGAATCTCAGATACAGAATGTAGGGTACGTGCAAGTGAGAAGGGAATGATGTACAACTCACTGATCTCTGCGATGAGGCGCATGTTCTGCTGACGGCCTTTCTCAAACTCCACCTGCTTCTTCCTCATGTGCTCCTCTGTGACAGAACAGCGATCACACAGCCCTGCTCGCAGCCTGGGCAGAGGGAGAGAGACAGACGGGAAAGAAGAAAGACAGGAGAAAAGATGAACCAAAGGACTAACAAAAGGAGAGATCGAGAGAAATATAGGTAGATAGAGAAAAAGTCAGAGGGAGACAAACAGACATATAGGGACAGACAGACAGGTTGATGGGGTACCAACCTGTCCTCCAGAACTGTGACAGTGTCCCGCAGGGTTTTGTGCTGCTCCCTCAACTGCTGGTGTCTGCTGTAGAACTCCTCCAGTCTTTGGGCATCTCTACAGGGTGAGAGGGGGGACAAAAGGAAGGAACACATTGCTTTAAATCCTTTGAATTAATAAACATTGGAGTGTTTGAGTACATAAGTAATGTATTTGAATGTGCATTCTTGGGGTACAAGAGGAATTATATTTTGGGATTCCCATCACAGAGCCCTGGTAAATGAGTAGGGCCCAGAATGCTGTCCTACTGAAGTAAGAGTGTGAAAGAGGCCTTTGTCAAACTGACTTGCTCAGTGACATTTGAAACCTTACACACTGACGGGGAGTCAACGGAAAACGGTCTCATCTTAAGTGGGGCCGTAAAACAATAATCACACTCTTTGAAATGGCAAGTTGAATGTCAGAAAATATGAAGTTTCAGATTCTATTCATTGATCATCAACACAACGTTCAACTAAAATGACTGTACTTACAAACATCGCTCCTTCTTCAGCTTGTTCACTTTGGTTTGCAAACCTAAACACAGGATAAGAAAAGAGCTTGAAAAGGGGATTGTTGAATGATTTATTTTGACAAGTACTCTTAACACTGATAGTTGTATTAAACATGGCCCACTGGCCTTAGTTGTTTTGGTGGAGATTCCCTGGCATGTAGACAGTAGGCCTACCTTGCAGTGCACTATCGTGACAGTCTTTGAGTCGACCGCATAGGTCCCTGAAGAGGTCAGTGGATTCCGAGGCCCCACTGGAGCCGGGGCTGCTCCCACTTAGCAGAGGACTGCTCATCATCCAATCACTCACTGGTTGGTAGCTTCACTCAGCCAATACACAACTCCATCTAGCACCAAACCGGAAATCTGCGAGAGGAAGGGAAATCAAAAAAGACAAAGAAAACAGAGGGTAAGATGAGTCAAGAGAGGACCCTATTTTACTCACGAGCGCCCCTAGAGGAAATGGCTGCACTGACAGGCCACTACAATACCTGTAATAAAACATGATACAATACCGGTAAAATATGATACCGGTAATACAACCAGTATTTTGCTTATGTAGACACTGAGAAGTGACTGCAATCCAGGGCATGCTCATATAGTCCTCTCTTTCATTCTCATCACCATATCTGATCCTAAAGGGCAGTCAAATATGTAAATCGGGTTTTGAAGGCAATGTAGCCAGAGCACATAATGCACAAACACATTAGTGCAGGCCAGTGCACGCACACAGAGTTCAAGCTTGCCTTGACTTCTCTTTCCTCTCTCTTCCCAAGCTGGTACAGTAGGTTTGGCTTAATCACCATTGGAGAATTAAGCAATAAGGCACAGGGGGTATGGTATTTGGCCAATATACCACCGCTAAGGGCTGTTCTTACGCACAACGCAACGCTGAATGCCTGGATACAGCCCTTAGCCGTGGTATATTTGCCATATACCACAAAACCCAGAGATTACTTATTGCTATTATAAACTGGTTACCAACGTAATAAGAACAGTAAAAAAAAAAGTGGGTCATATCTGTGGTATACGGTCCGACATATCATGGCTTTCAGCCAATCAGCATTCAGGGCTCGAACCACCCGGTTTATAATAATCATTCAATCATCCAATAACTAAGGCCAAATAATATATTTCCCCCCATTTTTGAGCATAGACATGATAAACTAGGCTATTTCACTTTGTAGCCTAATCCTACCTACTAAATCTGCCAACAGTCATCATTGACATTCACCAGGCAAAATGAAAATATCCTCCTATATCAAACTGAATGAAAGAGCCTTGTTCACTCACCCCACTAGAATGAACTGTCAGTCAAAGTATACTCAATGCACACAAAAGCCACTCAACAGATCCAAACTTCATAGAGAGGAGGAAACCAGGGAACAACTGCTATACCAACTAAACTACCACCAGTGATAACCCAATATGCCTTTCATGGGATTGGCCGGGCGTTTTGAGCATTCCCAGGGACCTGGCTGGGATCATACCAGAATTTGTTGGCATGGACAACTGGAAGAGCCGGTTTTCCCGATCAAACACAAACTGGTCTTGCCAGTCGGCTCTAAAAGGAAAAGGGAGGTGAGAGGGGGGAGAGCTTGGGATGTGTAGCAGCTGGCTCAGAAGAATAGCAACACACTCTCTCTCTACACACACACACACACACACACACACACACACACACACACACACACACACACACACACACACACACACACACACACACACACACACACACACAGTTGGAGACAGGATCACACACAAATGCATGTACACAACCCATACACACAATCACACGCACAAACACACAAAAAAACAGACATACATTAGCAAACACAAATGGCAGATGCACACACACTCCTCCCTGCCTTTGCAGAGACAAGGCAAATGTTGTAGCCTGCAGCTATTAAGATCGTGAACTCCACTCCCATGCAGTACCCAGAAGCCGAGGCGTATATACCAGTCTGGTCTTTACTGTCCAAAACAGCTGAATGTGAAGCAGCCTGTGTTATCCTTCCAGCCTGTGCTATCCTTCCTAAATTATTAAACTAGGCCTAATGTCTAGGGTGTACTAGTATAGGCTAATTGTTAGGCCCTAACTGTCAACTCACAACTATCCAGGGCCAACGAATGACGATAAACTCCAATGCAGCGGGGTAATTTCAGATGACATTTCAGCCCCACTCTGTAAGATTGAACCCACAGTAGTAAACAAAATAAGTTCCAATTTTAGGAAAATGCCCAATTTCATGGACATTTTAGTGTCACAGGTTAATTTGGATAATACATTTTTATTAACCATTGACAGCAATATATCGATATCACCAGTACCTTTGGTTGTCTGCAGATGAAAACAAAATCACACATTAGGCTAACTCATTAAAAGTATCTCTTAAAATAACTAACATGGAGGAAGAAAGAAAACAAAAGATCTAGTGTTGTGTCAGTGGGGATTTTGTTCTCTGACAAGCAAGGGCACGAAAGGGGTGGTGTTGTATGTGATGTCCCAGACATCCTGCAAGACAAGCCTGTGCCAGCCAGATGCATTCCAGCAGGACTACGTGGGGGCACTGCAATAAACGCTTTCATAAATATATAAAGCAGTGCTGCGTTGATGCCTCCTCTGAACTAGGCCTATGTCAAATTAAAGATGCTGGTGACATGCAATCAGATTGTGAGCTGCATGACAGGCCTGGGTTAAAAGTCTGATGCACACGAATTAGCTTGAAGTTTGCACTTTTAGGTCTATTCCATTAGCTCCATTGTACCATGCTAAATAAATGTCCAGCTGAAGTATTTGAAAGTACAGTATATGACCTAGTACTACCTCGTAATGGCCAGCTTCTCAGTCTTGGGTGCATAGCAGCCTACCACTATTAGCCATCAGCACCACCTACAGTAAATAGACTGACACACACCAAAGACCATTGCTAATAACTGTATTTCTCACTCTGCAAACCACTAGAGATTCTTGGTCACATCACAGATGAATATTGGTTATGCTGCTGCAGGATATACTGTAAGTCACTATACTGTAAAATACTAGGCTATACTAAGTGTAAGTCATACTGCATAAGAACATCTGCTAAATTGCTCAAATGATATAGCTATGCCCCTTGTAATTGTACCAATATACATCTAGCATCGGCACATGCGCGGCTAGGTAAGAGGAAGAGGGGCTATTATTTTCTGTTGTGGGAGGTTGGGGTGAGGGTAGCCGATTAAACTCAACTCCACGATATTCGATGCAGTTGAGCAGCGACTAGTGTGGACGGACTGGAGCTCTGACTTAACTTCATTTTATGTAATCAAAAACTACTGATTTAAGCACCCAAAGAATAGTCCGCAATTACACACAATATTATTCTGGTAAAACTTGGAGTACAGTGGCATATACCATCCCTAATTTTCCTAACCATATTTCCCTCTCCCTCCAAGGTGTCTTAATGTAACCTTGATGGCGTTCTGACCCCAGTGCAGCTAAATGTAAACAAGCGTAACAATAGGGTCGGAATATTCTGGCAAGGGTGAGAGGTGAAGAGGGTTTTCTTTGAATGGAAAAATGTTGCTGGAATTAGCTAGCTATGATATTTTCCAAGCTATAACTCTTTAGTTAACTCAACATTATTCCCTAACAATCCTATAACTTATTTTAGCCTATATATAGCAAGCAAAGTCAAGTTGGTAAAGACAGCCAGCTTGCCAACACTAGTTAGCTAACTACCTAGCCTAGCTAGACACAGTCAATTTCATCGTTACATTAGACAGACAGATATGAAAATAAAGTATGACATGACTCTATAGCCAACTGTAATTGTATTACGTGTTTAAATGTGTCCAAATGTACTAATTTCCCAACTTACCTAGCTAGCTAATCAACTTGGTACCTAACTAGCTCGAGTTCACGTCTTTTAGAATTCGTGCCTCGCATTGCATGCTGGGATAACAACTCTTCTTGTGTCACATGATCGATGTTTTTGAAAGACAGATCAATGTTAAACAGCAACAAGTGTCAGCAACAACGCTTTCTCCTCCACGTCGTATTTAGCTAAACATGAAAACGGAAAACTATTTAGATCAGAGCTAAAGAGACGAGCTTATTTGCCACGGATAATTCAATAGACACTAGCAGTGGAAGTTGCCGCTGAAGCTTCAGGGTGTGTATTCATTACTCCGATTCTGTTGCTAAAATCTAATTATATGAAAGCAAACGGAACGAAACGGAGCGGGACCTATCTTAATTTGTCCAATGGAAACTCGTTTTCTTTGCAAAAGTTTTCCGTTTGGAGTAAACGGTTTCACGCTGCAAAACGTTTTGCAACATAATTGGCGTAATGAATACACCCCAGATGTGGCATCGTGGGGTGTTCGCACTGGCTTAGGTCTGTTGATACAAATGTTTATATCAATATGTAGCTGTTGTAATATGATAACACACACAGCCAGCTTTATTTGTTTATGTGACTGATAGAAACCTTGCCATCCCCTAAGTGGAATAGTTATGCAAAGTTATTTTAATTTTGGAAATCTGTTCCCAAGTATTCCCACACACAATAGAGAAACGTGATCATATACAAATGTAAACAAGGTTTGAAATTATTCTGTTTTAGTCAAATATTATATCGGTTTGGGCTTCTTGCTGTCAATTTGCAGTCTACAATGTATTTTGAATTATGTTTCGGCCCTCGACCATCCGCTCAAGAAAGAATCGCCCCGCGGCTGAATCTAGTTGATGATCCCTGCAGTGGGCTATTTGTTTGCAGGCAAGCTAATGTGTTGTTTCTCTACTTCCTGGTTTTAGTATGATGTAGGTGTGGACCAAGGCAGTCGTAAAGCATTGATGCCTCGGCCATCTCTGGGGGCTGTGCAGAGACAGCCAGGATGACCTGTGAAAATCACTCCTGCACGGACGCCCAGCAGTCTCCTGCCTGTTCCAGCTGTAGGAAGACTATGTGGGACTGGGATACCTTCAGGACTACCTCAGCTATATAGACTACTGGGGCTGGATCCTCCCTCCACTGGTCATTGTCTTCATTGTGCCCTTCTTCATTGTGTTCTTTCTCTACCTCTCCATCCTCTTCCTGCACATCTGCAAGCATAAGAACAAACTGCAGGACACCTACTCTAACAACCTGTGGAGTGGCGCCAGGAAGACCTTGGCCAAACTGTGGGAGCGCAAGCCACCATATGGCATTGTGAGTGTTTGCCTTGGCAAGGTTAGAATGAAATGCTGTTGTGATGGTCTTGCCAGGCAGCTCATGCTCCTAACGAGCATGACGTTGCCCAGTGTTAATTTAGTCACTATGACTAAAAATATTCGTCAAGATCCTATTTTTCATGATGAAAATGAATGAGATGAAAAAAAACAATAACAAGTACAAACGGCATTTCATTTCAGCTGACAATTTTTTTTCACTTACACATATCAAATCACTGTACACTGAGTGTACAAAACATTAAGAACACCTGCTCTTTCCATGACATAGACTGACCAGGTGAATCCAGGTGAAAGCTATGATCCCTTATGGATGTCACTTGTTAAATCCACTTCAATCAGTGTAGATGAAGGGGAGGAGACATGTTTAAGAAGGATTGTTAAGCCTTGATACAATTGAGACATGGATTGTGTATGTGTGCCATTCAGAGGGTGAATGGGCAAGACAAAATATTTAAGTGCCTTTGAACGGGGGTATGGCAGTAGGTGCACCAGTTTGAGTGTGTCAAGAACTGCAACGCTGCTAGGTTTTTCACGCTCAACAGTTTCCTGTGTGTATCAAGAATGGTCCACCACCCAAAGGACATCCAGCCAACTTGACACAACTGTGGAAAGCATTGGAGCCAACATGGGCCAGCATCCCTGTGGAATGCTTTCGACACCTTGTAGAGTCCATGCCCTGATAAATTGAAGCTGTTCTCAGGGCAAAAGGGGGGTGCAACTCAATATTAGGAATATGATAATGAATGTATTAAAGTTGAATTTGATTATGAAGGTGGTAATGTAGAATTTATCTGCATATTATCTGAGAAAAAAGTGAACCCCTGGTAAAGGACCTGAATGTATATATTTTTTAACCATATTTGTTTTCTTTTATATGTAGGAAACAAGTCTATTCTGGACCTCACTCTGTGCCCATTGCCCTCTCTATCTCTGATGACTAGGTACCTCAGACTGACACAAGGGGTCATCAGTGTACTACTTTTAAAGCCCAAGCATGGCCACACAATTATGTTTTATGTCTTTCTCTGGTCTCTAATTTGGCTCAATCTATGCTCAAAATAAGCTATTTTGGTATTTGGTGTACCTAAAAATGTTTTAAGTGTAGCCTTTTAGCCCAGTAGCTCTTATTAAAATAAAAAAGCACTTTTGTTTACTGGGGAAGATTGGGTTGAGCTGTGGTCACTGCAGACTGGTTGTTATTTCTTGTGCCCTTGACCAGCAGGTAGTAATCCAAAAATCCTGCTTATGTCTGCACGGTTCTCGGTTAACTATGGAAAGAAGGGGATAGTGGAGAATGACTGGCCACCGAGAGCAGTCACATGATGTTGGTCACTGCTGTGACTCAACTAGGGGGGGGGGGGGGGGGGCGTGCGTCGTGCGTGGGTGGGAGGGAGGGAGGGAGGGAGGGAGGGAGAGAAAGACAAGGATGTGTTACAAGGATATATGTTGGTATCGCTGAAAAAGTAATATACCTAGTTCTTACCACATGTGTGATGCGTATCCCATTGCAGTACCAAATAGTTTCAAACTTTTTCCAGCAGGAGGCAATATCAGTCTACTAGACAGAGACATTCTGCATCTGCTGACAGATTAACACATTTGGGTTACGCTTTCCTCTAACTCTGGTGGTATGACATTTCTGGGCATATGCACTTGTTTAAATATCCATACACAGAAAATGAATGGTTCATTCAACCTGTGCTGTTTTTCATTAGGGAGTGGGTTTTTTATGCAGGGAAGGTCATGCGAGCAGGAAGTACGTAGCCGGGCCATCATCTGATTGTGTGTTAGTAAACATTTCCTTCCCCTGGTTCATCAAGTTAAGTCACTTAAGAGTATGTGTGTGTGCATGCGTGCATATGTGCATGTGTAGCAGTGTGCACACGTGTGTGTGTGTGATGTTATTAGATTTGCCCTAATTAAAACCCAGCAGGGTATCCCATAGGAGAATACTTCTAATTTAAACTCCTTGTTTGGGTTTTCTTATCCTGACTAGAGCATGGCTCCAGCATTGTTACCCCCCCACACACACACACACACACTTCCCCTTCCCTGATTAACACGTTACGTTAATACAAGCAACAAGTAGACAGAGAAGCGCGGGGTGGTGAGGGGGGCATGTATACTGAACAAGTAGACAGAGAAGCGCGGGGTGGTGAGGGGGGCATGTATACTGAACATCTATCTTGTATGATACTTTATCTTGACATTATGACCTCAATAGGGTGTCTGCCTGTATGCCATTCTAAAATAGATGACTAATAGAACACAACCAAATCGTGTGCTGGCTAATAGAATTCAGATGTACCTGGATTGGAGATACTGGCTATATTGCATGTCATAACCATGCATTGTTATGTATTTCCTTGGTGACAGTCATCTATTTGTTTGTCCATGCTTGTGTTTATATTTGATCCTCTGTCTGGATCACTGTGTTTAATATTGCAGACATGTCAATGGTTGCTAAAAGCATCAGCCATAACAGTTTACTTAGCCTATCACTGGCGCCTCCACAACTTCCTAGGAAGAGAAGAGGGACAACAGAGGAGCATCAGGATGTACTGTTCTGTCCCTCTAAATGAACAATTACAACATACCATACCGAAAATGAGAACAAATAACTTGTACATATAAACATTACAGTGGAGAGCTATTATGAAAATGTTTGTTCAGTAACAAAGGGAAAAAAAGGCATTGTTCAGTCGGACCAATTTGGAGAGGTGTACTTGGGAATCTCAGAACTACTGGTCTTCAAGAGTTCAGGTCCAGACGGAGTCACATAAGGGACCTTGTGTTCTTCCTCTATAGCCCAGCCTGGGGATGGAAATAGCTCTGATATTATTCTCCTTATGACCCTGTAGACTACTGCAACCACTAAACAAACATGTTATCCCTCACCTCTAGGTGGCAATAGTGCCAAAAGCTCATTTTGAAGGCAAGCACAGAGGCTTCATTCAAGTCGTTCTGAGGGCATCTTTTATTTTCGCATGATATGAGATGTTATGTCCATATTTCTCCTACTCTCCCTTCTCTGGGATATGCTTCTAGTTTTAACCCACAAAAACTTGAATCTGGTTAAATAAAGTGTATTGTCATTGTTGCACACCATTTTGACCTATTGTAATATATTCTTGTAGTTTTCTGTTGTGTAATGTAAGACAAGCTGAAGAAGGTTGGAATAGCTGATTTGATTACACGGTAACACATTGTGACATTATCTTGCCCTTTAACTTTGATCACTGGCAGAGCTGGCAGCGCCAGAAACCTAAATGTTTACATTATGACACAGTGGTTTCAAGGTCACCACCCCCACTCCTTACAAGAAGCACCATGACACAGTTGAACAGTGCGGCTTGTACAGTACATTTAAATGTACTACATATCTGAGGCTTTTCATAGTGAAACATCTCTCCCTATCACCCCCCTCTCTCTCCTCACTCTTATTCTTTCTCTCTATCCCGATTTCTCTCGTTCTCATTGCACCTCTGTTAGTTATTCTGTCCCTCACTCTCATTGTTTATGTCTCAATCTTTTTGTCTTTGACGCTCTCTCCCATGTCTCTCCCCCTTCGTCTTTCAACCTCTCTCCCCCCTATTTCAAGTGATTATGTAACATATAAAACGGTCCCATTCAGTTTCTATGTCCATTGCCTCTTACCGATCTTATCTCCAACAGTTAATGGCTTTTTCAACTGCTGCGCCCTTTTTTCCAGATACCAGGTCCCAATCTTTGCAATCTTTTTTTGGGTGCTGTTTTGGACAAGATGACAAGAGTGCTGATTCAGAGTGCAGAACTGTTGATTGAAGTTTTACTTATGTTATACCCGTCCCCCCGTCAGAGATAGAGGGGCCTTTTTTCTCACCAACATTTGTTTTCTTGTACAGTAACATACACTGAGCTGATGGAGCACTGAGTCAACACAGCCTCATCAGCAGGGAATCCAACCACTGCGTTCACGGCGGTGATGTATATCCGAGCCACAAAAAACACTAAGGTCGTACAGAGGTTGTCCTTCTGTTGTTGCAGCCCTGAGTTAATCATCAAGGGCCTGCATGAAAAATATCTCTTCCTATGGTCCCAGAGAAGCATATCGGAATCACATACACTACATGACCAAAAGTATGTGGACACCTGCTAGTCGAACATCTCATTCCAAAATCATGGGAATTAATAAGGAGTTGGTCCCCCCTTTGCTGCTATTACAACCTCCACTCTTCTGGGAAGGCTTTCCACTAGATGTTGAAGCATTGCTGCAGGGACTTGCTTCCATTCAGCCACAAGAGCATTAGTGAGGTTGGGCACTGATGTTGGCCAATAAGGCCTGGCTCGCAGTCAGCGTTCCAATTCATCCCAAAGATGTTCGATGGGGTTGAGGTCAGGGCTATGACAAACCATTTCTGTATGGACCTCGCTTTGTGCACGGGGGGCATTGTCATGCTGAAACAGGAATGGGCCTTCCCTAAACTTTTGGCACAAAGTTGGAAGCACAAAATTGTTACCACTCTAGCCGACACTTGGCATTGCGCATGGTGATCTTAGGCTTGTGTGCGTGCGGCTGCTCGGCCATGGAAACCCAAGCTCCTGACGAACAGTTCTTAACTGATGTTGCTTCCAGAGGCAGTTTGGAACTCGGTAGTGAGTGTTGCAACCGAGGTCAGATGGTCCCGTTCTGTGACCTTCTGTGGCCTTCCACTTCACGGCTGAGCCGTTATTGCTCCTATACGTTTCCACTTCACAATAACAGCACTTGATCAGGGCAGCTCTAGCAGGGCAGAAATGTAACGAACTGTCCACATACTTTTGTATATACAGTGCCTTCGGAAAGTATTCAGACCCCTTGACTTATTCCACAATTTGATACGTTACAGCCTTATTCTAAAATTGATTAAATTAAATAAAATCCTCAGCAATCTACACACAATACCCCATAAAGACAAAGCGAAAACATGTTTTTAGAAATTTTTGCAAATGTATTCAAAATAGAAATCTGAAATACCTTATGTACATAAGTAGACCCTTTGCTATGAGACTCGAAATTGAGTTCAGGTTCATCCTTTGAGATGTTTCTACAACTTGATTGGAGTCCACCTGTGGTAAATTAAATTGATTGAACATGACTATATAAGATCCCATGTCAGAGCAAAAACCAAGCCATGAGGTCGAAGGAATTGTCCGTAGAGCTCTGAGACAGGATTGGGTTGAGGCACAGATCTGGGGAAGGGTACCAAAACATTTCTGCAGCATTGCAGTTCCCCAAGAACACACTGGCCTCCATCATTCTTAAATGGAAGAAGTTTGGAACCACCAAGACTCTTCCAAGAGCTGGCCGCCTGGACAAACTGAGCAATCGGGGGGGAAGGGCCTTGGTCAAGGTGGTGACCAAGAACCCGATGGTCACTCTGACAGAGCTTTAGAGTTCCTTTGTGGAGATGGGAAAACCTTCCACAAGGACAACTATCTCTGCAGCACTCCACCAATCAGGCCTAGTAGAGTGGCCAGACGGAAGCCACTACTCAGCGTTAGGGACATGGGAGAGTAGTCAGGATCGAGGCAAAAATAAATGGAGAAAAGTACAGAAAGATCCTTGATGAAAACCTGCTCCAGAGCTTTCAAGACCTCAGACTGGGGCGAAGGTTCACTTTCCAACAGGACAACGACCCTAAGCACACAGCCAAGACAACGCAGGAGTGGCTTCGGGACAAGTCTCTGAATGTCCTTGAGTGACCCAGCCAGAGCCCGGACTTAAACCTGATCGAACATCGCTGGAGACACCTGAAAATAGCTGTGCAGCAACGCTCCCCATCCACCCTGACAGAGCTTGAAAGGATCTGCAGAGATGAATGGGAGAAATTCCTCAAATACAGGTGTGCCGAGCTTGTAGCGTCATACCCAAGAAGATTCAAGGCTGTAATCGCTGCCAAAGGTGCTTCAACAAAGTACTGAGTAAAGGGTCTGAATACTTACACTACCATTCAAAAGTTTGGGGTCATTTAGAAATCTCCTTGTTTTTTAAATAAAAACTATTTTTTTGTCCACTAAATAACATGCAATTGATCAGAAATACAGTGTAGACATTGTTAATGTTGTAAATGACTATTGTAGCTAAAAACTGCAGATTTTTTCTGGAATATCTACATAGGCGTACAGAGGCCCATTATCAGCAACCGTCACTCCTGTGTTCCAATGGCACGTTGTGTTAGCTAATCCAAGTTTATCATTTTAAAAGGCTAATTGATCATTAGAAAACCCTTTTGCAATTATGTTAGCACAGCTGAAAACTTTTATGCTGATTAAAGAAGCAATAAAACTGGCCTTCTTTAGACTAGTTGAGTATCTGGAGCATCAGCATTTTTGGGTTCGATTACAGGCTCAAAATGTCCAGAAACAAATAACTTTCTTCTGAAACTCGTCAGTCTATTCTTTTCTGCGAAAATGAAGGCTATTTATGTAAAAAAAAAATGTTTATAAAAAAATGTTTTTGCTCCGTCATTATTGGGTATTGTGTGTAGATTGATGAGGGAAAAAAACGATTTAATCAATTTTAGAATAAGGCTGTAGTGTAACCTAAAAATGTTGGGAAAAAGTCAAGCGGTCTGAATACTTTCCCAAGGGCACTTTATAGTGTATTTTGTGTGAAAAAGGTCTGCATTATGTAATAACTAGTTCTCTCCCACATATACAGTTTGGTTTAAATGTACAAGTTGTTTGTTGGTTGTATCTCTTCTTACTATGCTCCCCTGCCGTAACCCTTGCCCTCTCTCTTGTAAAGGCACTCCCAAGTGGTGCAGCGGTCTAAGGCACTGCATCTCAGTGCTAGAGGCGTCACTACAGACACCCTGGTTTGAATCTAGGCTGTATCACAACTGACTGTGATTGGGAGTCCCATAGGGCAGTGGGGTTTGGCCTGTGGTTTGGCCTGTGTAGGCGGTCGTTGTAAATAAGAATTTGTTCTTAACTGACTTGCCTAGTTAAATAAAGGTTCAATTAAAAAGGCAATGTTTGCTAGAGGCGAATCCAAACTTCCACTTGAAATTTTCACTTAGTCATGCATTTATGTCAACATTAGACTAACTTGAAACTCGTTTCACCCCTTAGAGAGTGCAGTGTTGTAATTGTGAATCATTGAATCTGAGGAAATGTTATTGAATTTTGTTCACCCACATTTAGGCCCCACTCATACTTTGGGTAATAACTGATGCCTTTTCTACATGATCTACACAGAATGCAAATATTCATTTCCCTTCCAGACCAAAATGCATCAAAATCATTCCAGTGTACAATGACTCTTACTGGTCAGGAAGTGAGCTTCATATACCGGTAACATAATTGTGTAAGTGGCATATTCTCCATAAAATGAGCAGGGATGGGCAAAAATTACAAAATACAATTACAAAATACCATTAAGATCAATGTATCAAAAATAAACTACAAAATACTTATATTTCATTAAAATACATATATTGTGTATTTTAAACTACATTTGCAAGTAGCCAGCCAAACAGCACCAACATTCTCAGTAACAGTTTACATAAACTTTATATTTGCTCTGACTGATGTTGTTGTTAATCTATTTTAGTTGAATGTAAGTGACTCTGGAAAAGAGTGTCTGCTAAATGACCAAAATGGAAATGTATATGTGAAAATGAACAACTGCAAAGCACACTGGGTATTATTATTGTTCTTGTTTCAGGGCGGCTCTCATTAGAATAATACTCAGCATGCTTTGCAATTGTTAATTTTGCAGATGCTCCTATCACACCATATTGCAATCAGACTTATTTTGTATTTAGAAAATACAAATTACAGCTCTTGAAAGTATCTTTTTACGAAATACATTAACGTGTCGTTTAGCCCAATGTAATTAAAATGACAAAATACTTAGAATTGAAATACATATTTAAAAAATGTAACAGAAAATTAGTAATCACCGTCTCTCCCTCAGTAATATTTTTAGCTTCTCTTAATATGTACGTGCTCTACACTGTGGATTTAGAACTTCAAACACATTGTGTCCCCTCTCTGATGTATGTCAAAGTCCCAGATACTGTCCCAGTTCTCCACCAAAGCGACATTACGCAACCGACAAGCTGTACCCCCACCTCCCCAAACACATATTCATTTTAATCAAACGTTTTGATCTCACCTGTTTTATCTTTGAAGTCAACATCCTCCATTCAAACATCACCTCTGATAAAGAAAATTGGCACACAGGGAAATGGCTGCATAAAATAGGTCTGTTTCTGTACTGAAGCTGATTTATTGCGATCTGCCTCTCTGTCCATTATTAAGACGTACAGTAATTAGATTGAGAAGGATCTCAGGATACAACTGAGGTGATGGTAGGCTCTGCTGCTTTGAAGTTGCAGAGGCAGTCATCAGGGCCTTGATGCACCACAAGCCTCAGGAAGCTGCCAGTCAGGGCTATATATAGAGTCTAGGAGTCAATATTGTAGGTCAGGTCAGTGGCTAACAACTGCAGTCCTTCAGAGCCCAGCGCAACCTGGTTTTATGGGTGCTGTCTAGAGCCTGCTACAGCTTTGTGAGTCACGGGGTCATATTTGAATGTCCAGCTGTGAATGTAAGAATTTTGTTAGGCTTTGTTTTTGCTACTGTATCTGTTGGCCTCATTAGTTGGGCTTCAGCTGTGATTGTGCGTGTAGGAGCAAAGTAAATGTGCAAATGTTTAACATTTCACATAAAAAGTGTTATACTGTAAATTTTAGTGATTAGTTTGCTCACCGTCAAGCCATTTTATGACAAATTTTAAGGCAGTCTGCAGTCGACTGAGCTTCTACGAAAGATGTTATTGTTCGACACAATTTATTTGATGGGTATGGATCTTTAGCTTGCTTTTATGACATTTAGAGCAGGCAGGTGGATGTTTTCACTGGTATTGTTCCTGTTTATAAATCTAAATCATGCTGGTAATCTTTACACCCATCTTTCTGACACATTTATTTGTGGTAAACTTCAGCTCAGCTTCTCCACATAGGGTGTGGTTGTGGTCTATCCATCACACTATACTATGTTACATCTAGTAAGTCGGACTGCATCACCACCCCTCCTGTCATTGGGTACAAAAAGTACCATATCTCATCCACCGTGCCCCTCAGATGGATCCACCCAAACACGCTACGGGTACAGGGTCACTCTCTTCGCGTGCCCACTCAGACAGATCAGGTGTAGATCATCTTGGAACTGATGACTATATCCAGCTCTGGTAAGACTAAAGGCAGCTGGAGAAACACTGAGGCTGTTGGACCATCAATCAAACCACTCAGCAGGGGGCCAACGCCTGCATGAAACAGAACATGGTTGACAGTGTCAAGTGTCATAGTACTGCTTTGCATGTTACAACATATGGCAAGTCATCCTTAATTCACTGTTATATACAGTGCAAGTCAAAAGTTTAGACACACCTACTAATTCAAGTGTTTTTCTTTATTTTTACTATTTTCTAAATGGTAGAATAATAGTGAAGACATAAAAACTATGAAATAACATATATGGAATCATGTAGTAACCAAAAAAAGTGTTAAACAAATCAAAATACACTGCTCAAAAAAATAAAGGGAACACTTAAACAACACAATGTAACTCCAAGTCAATCACACTTCTGTGAAATCAAACTGTCCACTTAGGAAGCAACACTGATTGACAATAAATTTCACATGCTGTTGTGCAAATGGAATAGACAAAAGGTGGAAATTATAGGCAATTAGCAAGACACCCCCAATAAAGGAGTGATTCTGCAGGTGGTGACCACAGACCACTTCTCAGTTCCTATGCTTCCTGGCTGATGTTTTGGTCACTTTTGAATGCTGGCGGTGCTCTCACTCTAGTGGTAGCATGAGACGGAGTCTACAACCCACACAAGTGGCTCAGGTAGTGCAGCTCATCCAGGATGGCACATCAATGCGAGCTGTGGCAAGAAGGTTTGCTGTGTCTGTCAGCGTAGTGTCCAGAGCATGGAGGCGCTACCAGGAGACAGGCCAGTACATCAGGAGACGTGGAGAAGGCCGTAGGAGGGCAACAACCCAGCAGCAGGACCGCTACCTCCGCCTTTGTGCAAGGAGGAGCACTGCCAGAGCCCTGCAAAATGACCTCCAGCAGGCCACAAATGTGCATGTGTCAGCATATGGTCTCACAAGGGCTCTGAGGATCTCATCTCGGTACCTAATGGCAGTCAGGCTACCTCTGGCGAGCACATGGAGGGCTGTGCGGCCCCACAAAGAAATGCCACCCCACACCATGACTGACCCACCGCCAAACCGGTCATGCTGGAGGATGTTGCAGGCAGCAGAACATTCTCCACGGCGTCTCCAGACTCTGTCACGTCTGTCACATGTGCTCATGTGCTCAGTGTGAACCTGCTTTCATCTGTGAAGAGCACAGGGCGCCAGTGGCGAATTTGCCAATCTTGGTGTTCTCTGGCAAATGTCAAACGTCCTGCACGGTGTTGGGCTGTAAGCACAACCCCCACCTGTGGACGTCGGGCCCTCATACCACCCTCATGGAGTCTGTTTCTGACCGTTTGAGCAGACACATGCACATTTGTGGCCTGCTGGAGGTCATTTTGCAGGGCTCTGGCAGTGCTCCTCCTTGCACAAAGGCGGAGGTAGCGGTCCTGCTGCTGGGTTGTTGCCCTCCTACGGCCTTCTCCACGTCTCCTGATGTACTGGCCTGTCTCCTGGTAGCGCCTCCATGCTCTGGACACTACGCTGACAGACACAGCAAACCTTCTTGCCACAGCTCGCATTGATGTGCCATCCTGGATGAGCTGCACTACCTGAGCCACTTGTGTGGGTTGTAGACTCCGTCTCATGCTACCACTAGAGTGAGAGCACCGCCAGCATTCAAAAGTGACCAAAACATCAGCCAGGAAGCATAGGAACTGAGAAGTGGTCTGTGGTCACCACCTGCAGAATCACTCCTTTATTGGGGGTGTCTTGCTAATTGCCTATAATTTCCACCTTTTGTCTATTCCATTTGCACAACAGCATGTGAAATGTATTGTCAATCAGTGTTGCTTCCTAAGTGGACAGTTTGATTTCACAGAAGTGTGATTGACTTGGAGTTACATTGTGTTGTTTAAGTGTTCCCTTTATTTTTTTGAGCAGGGTATGTTTGAGATTGGAGATTCTTCAAAGTAGCCACCCTTTGCCTTGATGACATCTTTGCACACTCTTGGTATTCTCTCAACCAGCTTCATGAGGTAGTCACCTGGAATGCATTTCAATTAACAAGTGTGCCTTGTTAAAAGTTAATTTGTGGAATTTCATTCCTTCTTAATGCGTTTGAGCCAATTAGTTGTGTTTCATGAGGACTGCCACAGGAAAGGAAGACCCAGAGTTACCTCTGCTGCAGATAAGTTCATTAGAGTTACCAGCCTCAGAAATTGCAGCCCAAATAAATGCTTCACAGAGTTCAAGTAACAGACACATCTCAACATCAACTGTTCAGAGGAGACTGCGTTAATCAGGCCTTCATGATCGAATTGCTACAAAGAAACCATTACTAAAGGACACCAATAATAAGAAGAGACTTGCTTGGGCCAAGAAACACGAGCAACGGACATTAGACCGGTGGAAATCTGTCCTTTGGTCTGATGAGTCCAAATTGGAGATTTTTGGTTCCAACCACCGTGTCTTTGTGAGATGCAGAGTAGGTGAACGAATGATTTCCGCTTGTGTGGCTCCCACCATGAAGCATGGAGGAGGAGATGTGATGGTGTGGGGGTGCTTTGCTGGTGACACTGTCTGTGGTTTATTTAGAATTAAAGGCACACTTAACCAGCATGGCTACCACAGCAGTCTGCAGCAATACGTCATCCCATCTGGTTTGTGCTTAGTGGGACTATCATTTGTTTTTCAACAGGACAATGACCCAACACACCTCCAGGCTGTGTAAGGGCTATTTGACCAAGAAGGAGAGTGATGGAGTGCCATAACAGATGACTTGGCCTCCAAAATCACCCGACCTCAACCCAATTGAGATGGTTTGGGATGAGTTGGACCGCAGAGTGAAGGAAAAGCAGCCAACAAGTGCTCAGCATATGTGGGGACTCCTTCAGGATGGTTGGAAAAGCATTCCATGTGAAGCTGGTTGAGAGAATGCCAAGAGTATGTAAAGCTGTGATCAAGGCAAAAGGTGGCTACTTTGAAGAATCTAAAATCTAAAATATATTTTCATGTGTTTAACACTTTTGGTTACATGTGTTATTTCATAGTTGTGATGTCTTCACTATTATTCTACAATGTAGAAAATAGTAAAAATAAAGAAAAACTCTTGAATGAGTAGGTGTTCTAATACTTTTGACTGGTACTGTATGACAATAAGACGGTGCTCATCAATTGACTTCTTACTCCCAGTAATTGAGCTCAAACATTCTGTATCAACCATAGAGCTTCCCTGACGACTACTGATGATGTAACAGCTTTAGATGAAGACATGATGGGTACTTACAGGGAGGAAAGTAGGACATTAATTCACAAATAAGGCAGACAGAGAGCACAGAGAGACAGCCAGTTTGGACTGGGGGCACTGGAAGTTAGTCATGGACCAGTGGCCTGAAAAAAATGGAGGGAGCCATTTGGAGGGTAAATAATAAGACATTTCCCTGCTCCAATAGGAAAACACACAGATATTTTCTGTGCTTGCTCTCCTCTCTGCCTGACATGCTTTTGTACAGACGGGGTTCCAAAAAATACCCAAACTGAGCACAGACAACACATTTGGCAGTAATTGATTCATGACCTTTTTACATAATCAGAGTGGGATGGATTCATCCACCAAATAGATTTTGTAGCACACATCTCTTAATTCAAACCATATTTGGTAAGAACATTTGTTATTATTCCAACCTTGGTTGTATCAGTTGATAGATTTACATTTACTCAGTGCTGGCTCATGATACAGGAGTTGTATTTTTATTTTGTTGATTTGAATAGGCACTGCTACAGTACCTTTCATCTGCATATGACCCACAATACTACAATATTCCAGCAAATAGAGATTAAGTAAAGAACCTAGAGGACATATAGAGAATTTTACAAATTTTCTGGAAAGCTGTTTAAAGCATGAAAGTATGCAGATGTCCCTTCTGGCATGCATTGAATGTTGTATTGGGTATTCAGCACAGTACAGTACAGCACATCTCCTCCTGAGTTTCAACAGGAAATGGGACACATAGGCAGATGATGTCCTATTGTTCTACAGCAGGGTGCAGCTTTGATATTGGCTTTACCCTCCTTTAGGTATTACATTATGTAAAGGGCCACATAATCCCATTTTGTATTCAATCTAGATTTCAGGTCTGATTAAATAATGGATTAGAATCTACTCAAAATAAAATCAAATAAAAACCAAGCCATCAGTATGTGGTTGCCAAAAGGTTTGGTGCATATTCTGACAATTTACAATGCACTTTGATGTGTTTACTCTTGAATATATTCATGTTTTGCAAATGGATAGCTGGTAGATTACATTATTATTACCTTTTTCACCAAGCCTATTTTTGTCAAGTGCTAATAGATCATTTAACATTGAGCAATATAAAGTTGGCGCTGCAGGAAGTGGTGGACTGATGTCCTTGGTTATCCGTAGAGCTGAACAGGGGTGAAAAACCTTTATAAATCTGGGAACTCTGCCATAGTTGTCCACAGCATTGGGACCAATAATGCCTGACACAGATAAGGTCAAATGGTACAGTACATCTATGCGGTATGTAAAACACTGCACCACATTCCAAACTTGTAGACAGCAGACGAGTAGAGCATGTAAAATGAACTGATGCTCCACTGTATTGCCTACTGTATTACACACACACACACACACACACACACACACACACACACACACACACACACACACACACACACACACACAGTAAAAGGAGTTGACTTCCAGGTCACGGGTCAATAGAATCAACAACGTAATATCTGTTGCTGATGTAATAAAGAGGCTTATTAGGGTTCTTCACACAAACAACTACGACAAACCAAAATGTAATTCTCTGATACCGTCTCATTGCAGTATCTACTGCGTGTTTTCCAGTAGTGAGATCAAAGAGATTTGTATCTATTCACACACATAACAAATGTCTCTAGTCTTGAAATTACTTTCAGCATCCCTTTGGACAAATCCTGCGTCTATGGTTTTGTCACAGTCACTTGGAGATGAACTTCAGGAACTTTTTACTATTCATCCCACATTCTCAAGCAAAAGTTAAATGGACTGCAGAAAATTCAGAGTGAAAGTGGCTTTGTCAAAGAAAGACGGACTCTCAATAAGAGTCTGAGAGAGAGCGAGAGGCTGCAATTTCAAGCTTCATTGGCATCTGAATGAAAACCGTTCCAACAGGCTTCGAGCTGTCCATAGAACTTTTGGGCCCACAGCGGAAAACTGTCCAACCGTAAACTATTGATATTCCATTCATGTCCTTGTGAGTTTGTCCCAAGGGTAACTCTGGTAACAATTGAATAACTAGAAAAGGCCCACAGTTGAGTAACTAGAAAATGCTACTACACTGCTGAGAATGTTTTCATGTTACACTTGTTTCAAGCAAATGTAACTGATGTTGTGCCACCACTTTTACAATCAAGGAAGCACTCTCAATTGCATTTGACAGATGTCCTAGGCTAGAAGTGATGAAAAATCAGTATGTTGATCCTATGCTCTCCCCTGAGCCAGCCAGCTAAAAGGGGATGGACATGGGCTTTTGGAAAATATCCAATGTTCCCTGTCTATTTTCTCCTGTTTTTCTATTGGCTTTAATGAAGTGAGCACACACTGAGTTTGGCTCCCAAGAAAAATAATGGTGAAAATAATATTAAATACCAATGTACCACAGTCTGGATCTCCTGCCAACTTTGAATGTTTGCATAAATCACATGTATTGCCATCAGGAAAACCACCCTTACCCTCAAAGATTACAGTTGGCCATGGTTCCTACCTATACACAAGGGCTCCTCTAAACTAAAGCACCATTGAATCGTGAAAAGACTAGTTTGAGGCCGTTGAATGTGTGGTCCGAATGCTAAAATCTACCTTTTGTATTCTAGCCTTTGTCTGGTGGGTCCAATGTGATTCCAAAGGACGGCTTTTCACTCACCAAGCAAGTGATGCATTGTTGGCGAACCTGATCGACACTTGGGAGAATTGTCTGGCAAAACTAGGGAGGATGGTCGGAACTCCGAATTTCTTAATAAAACGCACGCTGAATGCAACTACTGTATAAAAACCGCTCTAGAAAACAGTAGCCATGTATTTGGGGGTAAACTGGAGGAAATGATGTATGTCACTGCAGGCATTCCTCTTGTTCCCATTCTGTCAGGATCGGGCACATACAAACAGTGAGTAGCTTTGCCTTATTATTTCCATGCCCATGGCTTACCCTGATCTGTGTCCCACATACATTATACTTGGCACAGTGTCCCCCCTCCACCCACTCCCCTCCCCCCTCAGGTCCCTGTATCCCCCATTGGGAGGAAGCAGAACCAAAGCCAGCTCCAGTGAGCCAGGGACCAGAAAGACAAGGAGGGGATACCCATGGGGCTTTGAGAACATGCAGGATTGTGGGAGAATTTCACTGTAGATTTATTAGGGAAATTAGCAGCATCTGTTAACCTACAGGGGCAAAAGGTAAAATATGTCAAATACATGACAGATGGATATGGAAATCCTCAATCAAATATGGTAATGTATCAGAACATAAAAAACATGAATAATTGAAGTAGGACATTTATGACCACATGCCATGACCATAGTAGTGCTGTAAACTTGTGGAATATCCTGACCTTAAACTTAATCACAATTTGAGTTTAACCCAATCTCAAAATTGAAAATCAGGATAATCTACAAGTGGTTTCACTGCAATGAAACCATAAGATCTTGTTTAGTCTAGATCACTGTTTTGACCAAGCCTGTTTTGACAATAAACATCATACATCAAAGCATGGCAAGACTGGAGGATCTTGTTTGCCCAACACAAAGTGGACTTGGGGGTTATTTGAACGTTTGACCTTCGGATACCGTTTGCTCCGTTATGGGACGTGACTTCCAGAGGGCCATGCATGCATGCAGTTTATCTTATCATTCGCATGATCACTCTAATTGCATGAAGTTGGTCTCGCTGAATTGTTGACCCCAGTATACAGTTTATACAGGAAATACCTCGCAATGGAGACTTCTACATAAGGAAATGCAATTAGACCTTATATTTACACAGGCGAGAACACCCCCTTTTCAACAGACTTCACAGAGGTCTTTCATCACAGGATAAAATGGAGAATCAAATGTATGGCAAGAAGTTGGATTGACATTCTTTGAACAATTAGTGCATGTTTAAGTCAAGTTCAGGAGTCAATACAGAAGAAACAGTGCTTGGGTGAACACTGATTCTCAAGAGATTCTGTGGTCTGCACTGGGGTCCACCTTATAGTATGTGAAATCTGAAATCCTAGTAACCCTGTCTAACAATGTCAACGAGTCTGTGACTAGCCAGATACACTGAATTGCCATAGTGAATGCTTGGGTGTGTGGTAATACTTTGGATTTCACTAAGACGATTAAAGCGTTGTGTTCTATTTTTAAGATAATGAGATCTACTTTTCAATGACTGGCCCTGAGACGTAACCTTGACCCATTAATGTGATGGCAGAGGCCTTTACCAACTCAGCACTTCTCATAATGGTTTACATTGTTTTAGAATTACAATTAAAAAGACTGGCTGTTTGGGATTTATGCGACTTCCTCGTTCGAATGTTCGTGTCTCTGAAGCATAACTAAGCCTCAGGTGCAAAGTACTGGTGGATTAAAACAATTACACCAATCTTAAATGGCAATAAATGCAGACCTTTGTTCCTGTGTAATCATTTTATGGAGATGGAAGTACATAAGTATGCTATTATAATCCAGCTCAGTTCTTGTTGAGACTTAAAATATTAGCCACAGAAGGTTGTTTTATTGGAACACTGCAAGAACACGTTTTCCCTTATTTATGTCTATTCAGCATAGAGACAAGTTGAGTAGCCATCTATTTTGGCTGTACAACACTTCATTCACTGTGCAGTAGCATAGCTGTAGTCAAATCGCTGAAAACCCCTGACTGACTCACTTTACTCAACGACAACATCTGGGGCGGCAGGTTGCATAGTGGTTAGAGCGTTGGACTAGTAACCGGAAGGTCCCCGAGCTGACAAGGTAAAAATCTGTCATTCTGCCCCTGAACAAGGCACTGTTCCTAGGCCGTCATTGAAAATAAGAATTTGCTCTTAACTGACTTGCCTAGTTAAATAAAGGTTAAAAAAAAATCTCTAAATCATGTCTACTCCTGTGATACTTTAGAATACAAATGTATTATTGGAGTGTGTAGTGTGATGGGATTTTATGTCCACTAAACGGCCCCCGCAGTGCCCAAAATAACATTTTAAACAGATGGAAAGACATTTAATCCAAAACTATTTTTGGAATACTGCAGTTTAAGCAGCTGTTTACTTTTGAGTGTTTACCAGTCATTGACCTCTTTAATATTGAAAAAATAAGCACTGCTACTTACAGGTTAGGGTTAAATGATCATGTGAATAAATGCAAAAGGTTGCATTAATCTGTAGTTTACCAATGAAGGCTTAATGTCAAATGTACAGGTCAGTCCTTCATCAGCTGATTGAGAGCAGATTGTCTCTGCTTGGGTGTGTCATGTAATCGAGTCAACTCTCACTTCAGATGCTTGCAAGCATGACTTGATGGTAAGATTCATTGTCAATGCACAACTATTTTGCGTGGCCCAGAATGAATAAACCTCCTGAACTCTTCTCTTCACACGATATACTGCACAATAAAGGACTGTGCTGTACAATCGAGCAGTAAGCTTCTATATTACTGCATTCACGTGGCGTTTTTGTTGGTTTTGGTGTTCAGCAGCATTTAGCAAGGGTTTTTCGGCTTATTGAGCACACACAATTTTTTCTTGGGGCTTGTTGAAGTTCGGTAGCCAAAATCTACATCCCTTCGTCAGTGATTGGTAGACAGTATGGATTCTTCAATGAAGTGTTTGTTGTCATTTAATGATGACGTTTTCATGCACATTTTTTCACTTGAGAAATACTGCATCAAACATCTTAGATGTAAAATTGTGCGACTAAGATTACTCTGCAAAAAACCGTCAAAATGAATGACAGATTTCTTGAATTATCATAGATTAATGCTGGCTATGTTGTTGATACGGTGTCTCAACAGGAACAAACATTGATATTGCCGTTTTTTTTCTTGTTTTCAAGCGAATGTATTTTAAGACACTATCTCTTCGCGTAGACGAGTTCTGCTAGGAGCAAACCAAACTTATGTATGTGGATGCCCTGAGGGCCACTGAACCAGCAGTACATTTGAGACATTTGGATGTGTGATGCTTATCCTTGTAAAGGCTATATTATCTGGAAAACCAGTTCCTCGCTTCAAATATTTGTGTGTAAAGGACGTCACGTTGCTTGCTTAGCAAGTACCATTTCCTACTGATTCGGCTCAAACCCAGGACCTCCGCCTTGCTAATAGCACACATGACCGCCCTCCTGAAGCAGAAATGGGCAGTTTTCCTGTCACATATTTGAAATATTTATTTTAATTACTTCTGAGTATTTTGTCATTTGAATTACACTGGGTAAACTACACTCCAATGTATTTTGTGTTGTGTATATTCTAAACACTGTAATTTGTATTTTCAAAATACTAAATACTTTTATATACCTTTTTTGTTATAGCGATTCACATTTTGTGATCCCCTTTCACCCTGTATTGGCATCAGAAGTTTGATAACACTATGGTGAGATACATGTCTGCTAAATTAACTAAATGTACTTGAATATGTAAAAAGGTTGATAAATACTTAATTGAGGGAAAATGTACTTTATATGATTGTGATATGTTGTCTCACCTAGCTATAGTATCTTAAGATGAATGCACTAATTGTAAGTCACTCTGGATAAGAGCGTCTGCTAAATGACTAAAATGTAAATGTGAAAATGAACAATTGCAAAGCATGCTGAGTATTATTCTAATGAGCTCCACCCACAAACAAGGCCAATAATAATACCCAGTGTGCTTTGCAGTTCATTTTCAATTATACATTCACATTTGTCATTTAGCAGACGCTCTTACTGAGAGTGAATTGCTCAACTAAGGTATATTAACAATAACACATCACAGTCAGCAAGAAAAAAGTTTATGTTACTGAGAATGTTGTTGCTGCTCAGACCGGCTACTTAGATTTTTTTTTTGTATTTTAAAATACAAAATAAATGTGTTTTAATTAAATACATTACAAAACATAATTTTGTATCTGTACTTTGTAATATTTGATAATCCGTGTCCTAAAGCGTCTTACCAGTCGGTACCTCAAGAAAAGCTAGCTATTCGTCGGCGCAAGTGAGGTCACTTCAGGCTGAGGAGTACGTTTCACACATCCTCATGTGCACCATGTGCTTATCTGGGGGAATGGGGGCTAGACAGGCTATTGTCTGTATGCTCATCAGAAGCTGACTGGTTACATAACATTGGCCTCAGGAGGCCCCTGTCGGCCTCTCATGCCCTGCCATGTACCGCCTGCTCACTGGGGAGGAAGCCTGATGGCCATCGGAAAGGCTTATTATGAGCGTCTGTTTTGCCTTCATATGGAATAGGTATTTGTGTTACTTTGCCAACAATGCTGAGATATGCTCTGAGATGTTCTCTCTGTGTGTGTGTGTGTGTGTGTGTGTGTGTGTGTGTGTGTGTGTGTGTACACCCGTGTCCAGAGGGAAACATTTGGCCACATTTTCAGGGTGAATTGGACCAATCTGGCGCCTGTTTCAGCAGTCCAGACATGCAACTAACTTAGGAAGGTCAGAGGTAGGTCATGAACAGTTCAAATTAGTTTTTGTCCTTATCTTCGCAGATATGATTTCATTTTCATCTCTCAAATGGTTTACATGTACAGTGTTGTGAAAAAGTATTTTCCATCTTTCTAATTTTCTGTAGTTTTTCATATTTTTGATACTGAATGTTATCAGATCTTCAACCTAAAACCTAAGTACTCATTTGTCATACTTGAGTAAAAGTAAAGATACCTTAATAGGAAATGACTCAAGTAAAAGTCACCAAATAAAATAATACCTGAGTAAAAGTCTAAAAATATTTGGTTTTAAATATACTTAAGTATCAAAAGTAAATGGAATTGCTAAAATATACTTAAGTATCAAAAGTAATAGTATAAATCATTTCAAATTCCTTATATTAAGCAAACCAGATGGCTCAATTTCTAGTTTTTTAAAATGTATTTACGGATAGCCAGGGGCACACTCAGACATAATTTACAAACAAAGCATTTGTGATTAGTGAGTCTGCCAGATCAGAGGCAGTAGGATGACATGGGATGTTCTCTTGATAAGTGTGTGAATTGGACAATTTTCCTGTCCAAATGTAACAAGTACTTTTGGGTGTCAGGGAAAAATGTATGGAGTAAAAAGTACATTATTTTCTTTTGGAATGTAGTGAAGTAAAAGTAAAAGTTGGTAAAAATATGAATAGTAAAGTACAGGTAGCAAAGAAAATGACTTAATAAGTAGTACTTTAAAGTATTTTTTACTTAAGTACTTTGCACAACTGCCTAGTATTAAACGAAGAGAACCTGAGTGAACAAATAGCACAACAATTACATACTTGTTTCATTTATTTTATAAACAAAGTTATGCAACACCCAATGCCCTTGTGTAAAAAAGTAATTGCCCCTTTACACTGATTAACTGGTTGTGCCACCTTTAGCTGCAATGACTCTAATCAAATGCTTCCTGTAGTTGATCAGTCTCTCACATCACTGTTGAGGAATTTTGGCCTATTCTTCCATGCAGAACTGCTTTAACTCAGCGACATTTGTACGTTTTCAAGCATGAAGTGCTTTGACTACACCATTCCAAAACTTCAAATTTGTTGCTTTTTAGCCATTTTCATGTAGAGACGATTGTCTGTTTTGGATCATTGTCTTGCTGAATGGCCCAGCTGCGTTCAGCTTCAGCTCAAAGACGAATGGCATGACATTCTCCTGTGAATTCTGTGATACAGAGCAGAATTCATGGTTCCTTCTGTTAATAAGGCCTGTCGTCGAGATCCTGAGGCAGCAAAGCATCCCCAAATCAACACACGAAAATGGCAAAAAAATATGTTTTTGGAAGTTTTGGAATGGCCTAGTCAAAGTCCAGACCTAATCCCTGTGATGTTGTGGCAAGACAGTTCATGCTTGAAAACCCACAAATTTCGCTGATTTAAAACAGTTCTGCATGGAAGAGTGGGCCAAAATTCCTCTACAGCGACGTGATAGGCTGATCAACAACTACAGGAAGTGTTTGGTTGGCGTCATTGCAGCTAAAGGTGGCACAACCAGTTATTGAGTTTAAGGGGGAAATTACTTTTTCACACAGTTAAATAAGTATGTAATTGTTGTTATTTGTTTACTCAGGTTCTCTTTATCTGATATTAGGTTTTGGTTGAAAATCTGATAACATTCAGTATCAAAAATAGAGAAAATTAGAAAGGGGGCAAATACTTTTTCACAGCACTGTATGTGTGTTGAGTTTTTTAAGTTGGAAACTTGTTGGCTAGCTGATTGAAACAAGCAAATTGAATGTTTTATATACACCATCATTATGCACTGTCTGCTGACAGTCTGTTTGTGAGGAAGCCATGCCATGTTTTACACGATTTTCCCTCATTTTCTGCACGGAATCACCATATGTCAAAACAGGAATTGAGGTCAGTTGCTTATGATGCGGTTTGGAGACTGTACAGTACAGTAGCTGTCTGGCTCTACAGACAACATAACAGAGACAGGAAAATCCAATCGGCTTTCTGATGCCTGATGATGGACTGTTGAATTAAAAATAGCTTCATAAATTTGATTGATTGATTATGGGAAAACAGGTATTAATACAAAATAAACTAGAGGAGCTGATAATTTTTTACAAGTTTCTATCCCCCCCAAAATAGCACTCACAATATAAATGTGTTCTTAATGTATTAATCCAATTAATATTTCAGTGAGGATATAATGACCAATCCCCCCAAAAATGTATTGTCTGTAACTTTGTTCATATTCACCAATAAGATACATACTATATTACAATTTCTTTCTCTAGAGTGGTTTTCTATTTTGCAGCTGTCTGTGATCCCAGAGTTGAGTTCGTCTTACTCATCCGGCAAGTTCTTATTATTATTATGAAACATCTCAAATGTGTCTCTGAAGCACATCTTAGTGAGAGAGAAAAGATAGTATCTGTCCCTACCTGCTATAAATCGAATGATGTTTTCTTATCTTTCTCTTACCCTTTTCACATTGATGCAAGTGTGATAAGCAGAAGCCATACTGTATGCACGCACACACTCTCACAAGCGCGCGCCGCAACATCCTCCTGCTTAAGCCCTGAACCCCAGGGTTTGTCTCACGTCTGGCCATTTGTCATAATTAATGTGGAGCTGTCAGGCCTAATACCCTTACACAAGCTCTGGGCCTAGGGGAGAGATACAGCAGAGCAGAATACAATTGGGGAGTTTATTGTCTGGTACACACCACAAAATATCCTGTCAGTTTTCGAGTGAGCACATTCAATAAATAGTTATGGAATTGAAATAATGCTTGTTTGCTTTGTCGATGTGACAAAATAATTGCTATAATTCTTTCATTTGATACAGTATACACATTTGTTTTCTCAGTTTACTCTTCATTTTCTCTTTGAATGGTCTCTTGCATGTGTTCATTTATGAGTCCATATGCATACAGTACATGACACTGGGTTGCTCCACCAAGTGGGTGCCTTTTGAGTAGTGTCATTTGGTGCAAAAAACGAAAAACATTTTGTTTCACCTCATTTTTACATTCTGCCATAAAGAGCACATGGTCAACTTAATAAAAAGCATGTTTTCCCATCTCAAGTGGTTAAATAAAAAAGTGATCATAGTAAGTACCAAGTAAAGTAACAGGGTTGACAATTTCATCTTAAATCAGCCATAAATCCCCTTGTGACAGGGCGAATGGAAGCTTGTTGTGTGCAACAGGGAGGGGCAATTGAATGCAAGTTTCTATGGATTACAGGGTTTATGTGTCATACTCGACCCACTCAGTTTTCCACTACAAAACACCAGAAAATTGCCAAAAAGAGTAGAACCAGCTCACCTGCTTTTACACTAGGGTTTGACTATAAGATGTTCAATGTTTCTTTAAAATATATATATTTTTAAAGGAATAGTTTCACCATATTAAAACGAGAGTTCTGTTCATGTAACAGGGTTTTACCTTAAAATTAATCACTAATCATATTAAATAAATAATAATAGCCAGAAATGACTTTGTCAAGGCAATATAATAAATAGGGTTTTACAATGATTGTTACAACTTGGAGAAATGTTAGGGTTAAGTGGGTTAAAATCTTCCTAGAAGTCACACAGGGTGCAAAAAGAGACAATTCAAAATGCACTTTGGCAAGTCTTCTTTATTCATGTTAAAAATCAGTGTAACGTCCTGACCAGAGTTCTTATGTGTTTTGCTTGTTTAGTGTTGGTCAGGACGTGAGCTGGGTGGGAATTCTATGTTGTGTGTCTAGTTCGTCTGTTTCTATGTTCAGCCTGATATGGTTCTCAATCAGAGACAGCTGTCAATTGTTGTCCCTGATTGAGAATCATATATAGGTGGCTTGTTTTGTGTTGGGGATTGTGGGTGGTTGTTTCCTGTCTCTGTGTTTGTGTTCTGCACCAGCTAGGACTGTGACGGTATGTTCTTTTGTTATTTTGTATAGTGTATTGTTTTGTTTTGATTAAATTCATTATGGAAAATTACCACGCTGCGTATTGGTCCTCTGATCCTTCTCGCCTCTCCTCGTCTGAGGAGGAGGACGACTTAGACTGTCGTTACAATCAGATTTATTGAATTTTCCATGGGGTTTATATTAAAGGGCACTTCATTTAATATAACAGGGTTTTAAAATTCTATATTTTCACACAATTTCTACTTAAAATATCCAAGGGATGCAAAAGGCACTCATTTTGTGGAACGACCAAGCTGTATTATGACTTTGCAGAGTTGTAGAGTGAGATAAGAGAGACACTGCAGTTATCAGAAAGCCATACAGTGCCAGCTGTAAGGGTCAGACAGAGATTGGCGATTGGGGGCAACCCAACCCAATCCCACCCTACTGCACAGCACAGTTTACTAACTCAATGAGTATTTCGTTTGGGAGGGGGCTTAATGAGAAATAACTACTTGCACGCAACTTATGTTATGTTTCACTATATTGGATCACTCCAATATATTGGTATCAATCCACGGCGGAGGGATACCCGAGGTGAGGATTTACAGATTTACTCCCGTGTACACCTGTGTCACGACTGGGGTCCACCCCTATATATAGACCCCAAGTTCTCTTTCATTTTCTCTGTGGACGTCCATATGGTTTGAGGTACAAACTTTCGGAAGTTTGCTTGGTAAGTCACTGGTAAGTGTAATATCTTGCGTGGAAGTATACTCACTGGCTGTTTGCAGCTGGCCACATGGCCAGCCCCTCCTCTTGAGTGTTCCACTCGCTGCACGTGGTTGATCTGTACCTTCCGCCCGTGGTTTGTCGTACTTGTGCTTCGTTAGCGTTACACTACGACTCCGTGTGCATCCATTAGTATGGCGGCTCTTGCTGCCACAAACTGTAATTTACCTTACACAACTTGCCCACTGGCTTGGTCTATGTGTGTGTTGTGAATTGCTTTAACATGCTGCTTTTTTCTTGTTCTTTCCCCTGCAGAGTGTAAGAGTATTTGTGATGGGCTTTCCACTACGTTGAGACATTAACTTTGGAGTTCCTTAATGGAGTTACTCCATCATATGGTGCTGTTTTTACTGCTTGGATATTAAACCGGCTAGGTAATATTGCAGTTGGCGTGAAACAAAAACACATAAAACAAATCCATTACCTGGTTGCTGTTTTTTTGTCTGCCTGCTTTTCCCACACGGGTCTTCCCCATTTTTTGCAGAGATACTGGGTAATTTATCCCTCACCGGGTTCCTATTCCTCTAAGCGGGTCACGACATAGCTCTCCCAGGGCGTTGGACCCCTGCTCCGTGGTCTTGTTGGCTTGGCTGAGCTTATGGCTTCCCTTTGTGACAGGTGTGATGGTGGCCTCCCCCCTGGGGATGTGCATACCTTGTGTATGCACTGCCTGGGTTTGAGCCATGCAGAGAGGGCGGTGGCGCGCCCTACTGGATGCCTGTTTTGTGTGGTGTTCTCAGAATGCATGGCGCGATTGGAGGCCAGGAGTCGGACCGCCGGGACCACCTTGAACGGAGGGCGCATGCCCTGCGTCAGGAGGCTGATAGCTTCGATGGCGACGACTGCTGTTCCCTGTTGGCCAGTGATAGGCTGTTTCTGAGGGACGATGCTGGCACTGTTCACCACCGTGAGCAGGGCTACCAGGCTGACAGGCCATCAGAAGCCGCAGCAGGTCTTCATCGCCCTCAGCGGATCGAGAGGCTATGAGGAGCCTACTCACTCGGGTAGCCAATGCACTGGATATCGTGCTGAGAGGCGACAGCGGGGAGGGGCACAGCTTGCGGGGGAGCAACTGTCACCACCATAGGTACGTGCCTGGGGGACCCAGGCGCTCCGTGCACCAGAAGAGAGGAGGGCCCCGGCAGGACCCCTGACACACCCTTCCCCGGCCGCTTCTCCCGGTCTCAAAGGACAAAGTGGGAGGAGGGTGTGAAGTCCCCCTGGGTGTTGTCCACAATGCTCGAGGGGTACTCCAATTCCGGTGCCGGCCCCCGTACTTCAGGGGCCTTCGTGTCACCACGGTGGCTGACCCCCTGAAGAAGAAAACCCTGTGGTTGGAGATCTCCTCACAAGGGTACCATCTGCAGGATCGAGACATCAGAACGGCTAGGTGGATTCTACTTATTTTGTAGTCCCAAAAAGAGACGGAGGGTTTCGACCGATTCTGGACCTCTGCAACCTCAATGGGTAATTCAAGGTACTGAGGTTCCACATGCTGTCCCCAGCCTGAGTGTTGCAGACCGTGTCCAGGGACCAGTGGTTTGTGACGCTGGACCTGAGGGAGACGTGCTTCCATGTTCCTGTTCACCCAGCTCATTGGCAGTACCTCCGATTTGCTTTCGAAGGGATGGCTTACGAATTCATGGTTCTTCCCTTTGGCCTCTCCTTGGCACCCCGCACTTTCATAAAGTGCATGGACGCTGTCCTGGCATCTCTCACATACCGAGGATTGTTGATCCTCAATTACCTGGACGATTGGCTGATTTGTACCCCAACCAGAACCCAGGTCCTGTCAGACAGAGACATGCTCCTGACCTACATCGGCGGGCTGGGCATTACTGTAAATGACAAGAAGAGTCGTCTGACGCCCACCCAGAGGTTGGCCTTCATTGGCATGGAACCGGACTCAGTCCTCATCAGAGCACGCCTGCCCACCAGAAGGGTTCAGGCGATCTTATCTTGCCTCGACGTTCGGCAGGGGTGGGTGGTATTGCCAACGCCTGTTGGGCTTGCTGACGGCGGCCTCGTTGCTAATTCCCCTGGGCCTGCTGCATCTCCGGCCTCTTCAACGGTGGTTCAACTCCCACCGGCTGCACCCGAAGCGCCACCTTTACCGCCAGCTGCAGGTGACCACACAGTGCCTCAGGGCATTGTTGAGGTGGCACTGTCGCTCCTTTCTCTCAGGTGGGGTGGAGATGCTGAGGATGTGTCGCCGGGAGCTAGTCAGCACAGACGCCTCAAAGGGCAGGTCGGCCAGCGGCTGTTGGCTACCTCCTTGGAGCGGCAGGCACATCAATACACTAGAGCTCCGAGCTGTACTGCTGGCCCTGCGGTCTTTCCTTCCACGTCTGAAGTCCTGGTGACAATGGAAAACACCACAGTGGTGGCTTACATAAACCTTCAGGGTGGACTGAGGTCCTACCGTTTCCATCTTATGGCATGGGAGCTCCTTCTCTGGGCTCAGGGACGTCTAGCGTCTCTACGCGCAGCGCACATACCTGGCATCCTGAATGTGGCAGTGGATATGCTCTTGAGGGAGGGCCCGCCACCTTGGGACTGGAGCCTACATCCCCAGGTGGTGCAGCACCTGTGGGACATGTTCGGGAGGGCGCAGGTGGACCTGTTTGCCTCCCTGTACGATGCACACTGTCCCCTGTGGTACTCCATGTCATAGCCACCAGGACCTCTGTGGCTTTCTTGGTAGCGATTACTTCCATGAAGAGGGTCGGTGAGCTCCATGCTCTTTCGGTAAGTTCTGAGTGCTACCGGATGGACCCAGGTGGGAGGAGTATATCTCTCCGCCCCAACCCTTCATTCCTCCCGAAGGTTCTGTCAGACAGGCATGTGAACATCCCTTTTATCCTGTCTGCTTACGACCCCCCGGGAAGTGGCGGGGTAGTCTGGGCCTCCCTCCGGCATGCTATGCCCTGTGTGGGCACTGGCTGCTTACGGTCAGTGAGAACAACAGAACAGCTCTTTGTCTGCTATGGTGAGAGTGTCCTGGGGGCTGGGCTATCAAAGCAGAGGCTCTCTCACTGGATCGTGGACACAATTACGACAGCATACCGCCTGGCTGACAGGCCAGTGCTGGGATTTGTGGTGGCACATTCAACACGAGGTGTGGCTGCATCCTGGGCTCTACTGAGAGGAGTGCCCCTCTCTGATATTTGTACTGGGGCCAGCTGGGCTTCCTCTTGCTCCTTTGCTAGGTACTATCGGGTAAATGTGGCACCTCCCTCTGTGGTTGGTTCAGCGGTCCTGGGCATCGCCTCCCCTTCCGGGGACTGTGCCGGGACCCCCCTTCCACATTGACGGCCCCTGCGTCTCGGTCCCGCGTTGGGACTTCGCCGCTGGCTGGCCAGGTCCCTCTAGCACCGACTAAATCTGGTACGGGTATACCAATATATTGGAGTGATCCAATATAGTGAAACATAACGAAGATTATGTATGTAACCACGGTTATGTGAGCGATATGGATCACTCCAATCCTCTACGGTGCTAGAGGCGCCTCAAAAATAAGGTGTGGCCATGGGGTCTATATATAGGGGTGGACCACAGGTGTACCCAGGAGAAAATCTGTAAATCCTCACCTCAGATGTATCCCTCCGCCGCAGAGTGATACCAATATATTGGAGTGATCCATATAGCTCACATAGCCGTGGTAATTCCTGAAACAGAATGACCTCAAAGTGACCATAGCATGTGTATCTTATTTTTTTTTTTACACATTTACCCTCCGGTGGAATTTCTCCTTTTAATGTATACACATCACACAGTAAGCAACCGGCTGGTGTGTGCAGTTAGTGTTATATATACGGTCACTAGAAAAAGTTGGGTCTATGGGTGGAAGGTATAGTACATGTAAACGATTACATAAGAACATGTCTGTGAATTGTTTACAGAGTGGAATTTTAACACTGTGATACAATGTACAGGGGGGCATTTTGCAGATCATGTGATGAGTGGCCATACACTTAGCGGCAGACACTGGTTACACAAATATAAAACTAAACTGTCTCTATGCGTCATAAAACGAAATATATGGAGTGATCCATATAGCTCGCAATAGACATCAATTGCGTCTATTTATTGGCTGTCAAATAGGAAGTCAACCGTTCCCATGTTTGCTGCCAAAGCTAAAGTTTGACAACATTTTGGATGATGCAACCATTGTTCGAGCCTCAGGTGCATTTCTAACTCAATAAAGTTGAATTGCAATCAAAACTCAACCAATAAATGCAGTAACGCATTTTCTTCCTTGAAACTCTCCCTCTTCCTTCTTCTTCCCACGAGGCCCTGAGTTTTCCCTGACTATGTGATCTGGAACAGCTCAGGGCCCTATACCCATGACGCATGACCGGTGACCCTGAGCTCTGAGTGAATTCAATGAACAGTTCAATATTGTCTGCACTCTTTTTCCTGTTTATAGTAACTGAGTACCATTTTAACTTGTACAGCAGGTCAATGTATTGTCCAGATGTGCAGGGCTGTCTCAAAGGAACGATGTTATCACCTATCACTTTATGCAGAATTTGTCACGTGAATGTATTGTATGTTCCATGTTTGTTCCAATATTTTGTACATCAGTTGGATTAAATTATTTGTAAAAAAGTATTGTTATTATTATGTATTTGGAATACTTAATAGTACAATAAGCCCCCACATGAAACATTTTCAGTTTCACTCAAGGGTAACCTTCCTTGTTCCTCATACGATCTATGTATAACTATGGCTGCTGAAGTCATGATTGCCTGAACTTTTCACCTTCTGAACTTTTCACATTATGAGAAAGTAAAGGTCCTATCTGTACAGATGCTTTATTTAATCACATGCTTATGTTCCTGTGAAAAATATAAACCTACTTCCCCAAAAGCCTCCATAAGCAGACAGACAGACAAACCACAAAAGAGTGTAAGAGACTGCATCTACATGTGCGTGTGAGATAGAGAGAGAGGGCAATAAGTCATCTGCTTCTCACAAATAAAATATTCTATCAATATGTCATTGTCAAATGATATACAAGCCATATCATCCGGAGTTGAATTATGACTTGAGATATGCCACGATCCCACGATCCTAGTCCTTTGGTGGCGCCGCACATTGCGCAGCTGCGCGTGAGCTATGCACCTCACCTGATATTCTCATATCTCACACCCCAACCTGCATCCAGGCACTATAGAGACACATTCCAATCTCCAATCTGTAAAAATGATTATGAGCATGAGAGCTGTCATACACTAGTGTCTCTGAAGAATGTCCCCATAGTCCCTTGCAGACCTTAAAAAACTGTTTGGCTTGTGTATAGGACTAGATCTCTTTGCATAGACTCTTGTTTACATTCAAACCAATTTTCTTGTACAAACATGGCGCCAAAGTGCAAAGGCCTATGTTCCCATGAGGTGCAAGGGATGTTTTGTGATACATACAGTACTTTGCTCTTTGTCTCTCACAGTACCCCTTGACTATTGCGCACACAACACATTGCATAAAAGAGAGATTTTTTGCATTATTCCAAAGCATTTTAAGACGGCCATCTTGTAATTCTAAGTCTCTTTGTTTATAAAGGTTATGTCTACAAGCTTAGACCTTTTGGGGAATTTGATATTGTTCTGGTTTCACTGAATCTCTTATCCACATGATTATATGCTGTATGTGTATGAGGGAGCAGGGGCAGAGAGGATTTGAATAATCCTTCTACAAAGATTCATTTTCAAAAACGGGACCAACTACTGTTGTTCTTGCACAACAATCCCACTGAGCACACCACGTCATTTCAACGTGGATAATTGGGTAATATTTGGTTGAGAAATTGATCAATGAGATTATAACCTATATTCACCCACTCAAAAAGACAGCCAAAAGTCAGTAGAATTTCTGATGTGTTATCACTATTCTTTTAACCATCTAAACCAAATTCCAATGGAAAAACAATGTCAGATATTTGGTTTAGTTGTCACCCAAATGTCTCACTGCACTTTCAACCATTTAAAAGCACAGCAAAATTCAAATGACAAGCACACCTGATTCTACTTGTCAACTAACCATCAAGCTTTTGACAAGCTGAATCAGGCATTGGGGGTACTTGAGGACCAGAATCGGGAAACACTGTTATTGCAGAACCAAATGACCTGGATTGCTGTTGAGATTACATTAAAAACCTCTTAAGTATCGGCGCCTTTTTTCCCAAATTCCGCCTAAAATGACATACCCAAATCTAACTGCCTGTAGCTCAGGACCTGAAGCAAGGATATGCATATTCTTGATACTATTTGAAAGGAAACACTTTGAAGTTTGTGGATATGTGAAATTAATGTAGGAGAATATAACACATTAGATCTGGTAAAAGATAATACAAACCAAAAAACATGCACTTTCGATTTTTTGTTTGTTGTTGCATCTTTGAAATGCAAGAGAAAGGCGAGACAGTGAAGTAGGATTCTAGGTGTAATTTAGATGTTGTCCACAACATCGCAGCAGTGTGTGAGCAAAGTTTCAGACTGATCCATTGAAGAATTACATCATCACACAATATTTTATATCAAGTCTGCCAGGTGTCCTTCACCAGTTTTCCCAAATGTGCCGAATTGGTCAATTGATACATTTTCAAGTACATAACTATAGAGAACATACAAAAATGCTATGGTAATAAAACATTTGACATACTCCTAGGAATGTCAAACATGTTGCATCAGTACCTCCCTAAAGAAAATACATTAACTTTCAAACATCTAGATGGCCAGGCATGGTGGGTGTGGAGCCAGAGACAGCAGTGGGGTCTCTACATTTGAATATAAAAATTGATTTTATCAAACAAAACTATGCTACATTTTTATCTCTGGTACCCTCAGGATGACAAATTAGAGCAAGATTACTGAATGCAAGTACATTATTTCCCTAAAGAGGTGAATGTATTAAACCAGTTGCCGTGATAAGTGATAAGTTGTTGTGCACTATCCTCCAACAATTGCAAGGTATTTTTTTTGCTGTAATAGCTACTGCAAATTGGACACTGCAGTTAGGTTAACAATAACTTAAGCTTTCTGCCCATATAAGATATGTCTATGTCCCGGGAAGTTGGCTGTTTACACCGTCATTCTAGTCACATTATCGCATATTGAGCAACATTTGTCCCGATTTCGGGGCACCGATCCAGTTAAAAATACATGGTGCAAGTGATTGATGCTGAGATTCTGCACAGTTTACAACAATTGTATATTTCCACAGACCTGCGATGACCTATGCATGCTATTTTTAACATGCACGCTTTATGATTACATAAGAAGAAATGTATTGTTAAAGTCACATCAAAATGTGACCATGGATGTGATACTCATTTTAAGTTTCAATGTTACATTAGTTTGTAAGATGGCCGAAAGAGCCTAAAGTTAAGGCTTACTGTATTACAAAAGTAATATTGAATAGTTATTGTTGACAATGCAACCAAATATCAATATTCAAAGGATATGTATCTACTGCTTTAAATAGTTCCATCTGAGCCATTGCCTTAATCCCATTCTTTAACTGTTATTTTTGGCTGAGTTGGAGATGTGAATACAATATATAATTTTTTATCTTGTCGACAAGTTAATAGGCTGTTTATTGTATATCAAAAGTGATATTGAATTTTGCTTGGTTGTCAATGCAACCAAATATTGTAATGATGTGAGCTGAGAGTCGGGAAGCAAGTTCAAGGAGTGAGTGTTTTAAATAAAACGCAACATAATACAAAACAAGAAACACGAACAATGCACAGACATGAAACAGAAACAATGACGCCTGGGGAAGGAACCAAAGGGCGTGACATATATAGGGAAGGTAATCAGGGAAGTGATGGAGTCCGGGTGAGACTGATGACGCACAGGTGCGCGTAACGATGGTGACAGGTGTGCGCCATAATGAGCCGCCTGGTGACCTAGAGGCTGGAGAGGGAGCACACGTGACAGTACCCCCTTCCCAACGCGCGGCAGAGGCGCAGGAAACCTGTCAATCCGGCTGAGACGCAGGAGCATGGCAACCTAGAGCGCCGGAGAGAGCGCATACCTGACGGTACCCCCTCCCAGGTACGTTCGCCTCCAGCCTCAGGACGCCAACTCAAAGGATGGAACCAAAGGGCGTGACATATATAGGGAAGGTAATCAGGGAAGTGATTGAGTCTAGATGAGTCTGGTGACGCGCAGGTGTGCGTAACGATGGTGACAGGTGTGTGCCATAATGAGCAGCCTGGTGACCTAGAGGCCGGAGGGAGCACATGTGACAAATATCAACATTTGAAAAAGATTTATCATCAGTGCCACTGACTTAGTCTGGCTTAAATGTTTGTCTCCCAAAAAATTATTTCTATGTTGGATTCACATCTCAAACAAAAAATTGAAGTTAAAGATAGGTTTGTCGAAGTTGAATTTGGTTACCACGATGACACAATCTTGCGGTTGAAATACCACCCTCAATTACTCCTTTTTTTATCCAATGTATTTTCCCACGTAGATTCCACGTCACAATATATTGATAAATAACATTGATTCAACCAGTTTGTGTCCAGCGGGGTGAACCAAGAGCACTGTATGTTCAAAAAGTGTGTGTCTGTGTGAATTTCTGTGTTTGCATGTGAATGCTGTTACATGTCATGTCATGTGTCTTCACTTGAATGTGTTAGGGAGATATGGGTTGTTTTATGTGCGTGCGTGCAAGCTGATGTGTGTATCTGTAGTCAAGCATGCAGTAGACACTGATACAATCAACAACTGAAACGAAATTTGGATCTTCTGGTTAGATGCCTGTTCAAAACAGATACCAGCACTGTTGCACACACCCTTACACCACATCCACAAGTGAAACTACTAAAAACTGTTCAGGGCGAACCACTAAACATGTTCAAAGTGAAAATAAATGGTTATATTCAATCACTTATATACATGCTCCAATAAAAGAATAGATTTTTGCTAAACAAGAGCTCTTTGTTGTGTAACAATATCCACATCCTTGATGGCAGAGATAATTAAATATTAGTCAGTAATAATAATACAATTGATCATTGGCCTGTCTGATGAAATGGATGCTTCAGTGCCAAGTATAACACAATGCCAAGTGCAGTACATATTTTATCACCCAATCAGTTATGATGATATAATGGTCCTTCAAATAAAGCGGCTTGGGTTCAATGTAATCAAACCAGCATTGCATAATAAATGCATTGGCGCCCCACCAAGAAAAAGCTTGAAATCACTTACATTACTATGCTTACTGATTGAAACCAATTGAATGAAACTAATGGGATTATTTATTGGACCATGCATTCTCTTAATCTATAATATTTTTTTCCTGTAATACGAGTTTGATGGAATGGAGCCCTATGTCTCTATTCACTTACGTCAAGCATACAAATACAGTATGCGGCCTGTTGGGTGTCAGCTGAGAGGTTGCAGGGCAAGCAGTTGCCAACACGTGGTAACCTGAGAGACTTGACCCCCTGCCGCTCCTCGGGAAACTTTACTCTCCCTGGGTAATGCTAGCCCCTCTCCCAAGCATACCACAAGAAAGTAGGGGCATGGAGGTGAACCATAGACTGGAGAGCTAGCGGGCCGTGAACTGAGGGGTTGGCTGAATGAGCAGCAATAGAGGAGAGGAGGAGAGAATTCATGGGGAAAGTGGTGCCAGGGTTGTAGGTGGAGGGAGGAATGATGGGAGAGAGAGAAAGAGAGAGGCTGACTGACAAATGTTCAATTCAATGTTAATTGTAAAGGTAACATACACTCAGTGTACAAAACATTAGGAACACCTTCCTAATATTGAGTTGCACCCCATTTTGTCATCAGAACAGTCTCAATTCTTCGGGGCATGGACTCTATAAGGTGTCGAAAGTGTTCCACGGGGATGCACACATATACAATCCATGTCTCAATTGTCTCAAGGCTTACAAATCCTACACTGATTGAAGTGGATTTAACAAGTGACATCAATAAGGGATCACCTTGACCACCTGGCCAGTCTATGTCATGGAAGGAGTGCTACAACCAGCACTGTAGTTGTAATGACTGAGTAGGAAAGTGTATCAATAGGCTTGCATTCTTGTTATTAGAAGCCTGGGTCTTTTTCAATATCGAGGAATATTTCACTTTTTCTGGTCATAGGAGTAACAACATGAATTTGTGCATGAGGCAGAAATAATGCTGTGCGACTCAAGTTTTGCCATCAGCTGTTAGACGGTGTCCCTTTTTGGTCAGTGTCAGTGGAGGAAAGCGAAAGCGGAAGGAGGTTGAGAGGCAGACCCTCAGTCTGCTGCTCTTTCCCTCCACTGAGACTGACCATCAGATGCAGGTTATATCAGCCCAGTAAAATAAAATAAAAATTAAATGTAAGTGTATGCTCACTCAGCTGTGCCTCACAAATAATACAACAACTGATCTATTACCGGTGTGATCACATAGCCTACATCAAATATGTTGACATTTACATTTTTTGAATGGTCTGAGAAGAACAGGGCAATTTAAGCAAAGCCAATATAATGTTTTGGGCCTATAGCCTACTACACAAACCCCATTACTACAGTACCGTTTTTAATACATTAGTGTTGCATAGGCTTATGTTTTTTTAAGTCATGTTAAAAATATATATAACAGTAGATCTCGGCTTGCATTTTGACCCCGAAGGTGATTTCGACTCAAATAAGGTTTGTTTCCACTGCTCTAGTGTGATAACCTCCCTAGTGAAATGGTGTGGCCTTATCAGTATGGCTAGGAGAGGTAATGTTCTATGTAGGTGACCTGGTTAGGATTAGAATAGTGTGGAAAACCAAGGACCTCCCAAGGTGACACACCCTCCCTATCGCCTCCCCTCCTGTATGTGTCATCAGAGGCTCGAAAGAAAATACTAACGTACCTCACTAGGAGATAATGACTTCAGTCCAAATATTCAACTAAAAACAGAACATGGTGTGGCTTTGGAAAAACTGAACCAGTAAACACACAATTACTTAATCAAAAGGATTAAATATTTCCAATATATACTTCAGAGATGTTGGTCATTGTGTACAATAAGTGTAAAGTTTTAAAGCAGTTAGTATGTTACTTTACTCTTCATTACCCATAATCTACTTGTTTTGAGAGAGTTTATAGTCATTTGGATTATTCTATGATCCCATTCATGTTAAAACTGTGGATTTTTTATGAATGTCACAATATTAGTAGTATAACTATATAGAAGTCATATTTATTCTTAACTTGCTTTTCTGATCACACCCCAATACACATGGTTCTCTTTTTAAAAAACTTTACTTTATATAATTCTATACACATACTATTTGATACTCCCATTTAGCTTTAGCAGTTATGGTGAGGCTATATAGCCTACCTCTGTTTACTAGTGAATAGCTTAGTGCTGAAGCTCTCACAGCTGAGCATTGGACACATGGTTGGGAAAAGATTAATTCAATCTGAGTTCAATCTGCCTCCCAGCACACAGTTTAATGAACAACAAACAAATATTCAATCTTCTCTTTTAATAAATACAAGTTCAAATCTACTCAACAAATATTTGAATTTTTCTGTTCATTATTTAACATAGAGGATATCTTCTTGTCTAATACAACATTCCCATGGATTATCATGTAATAACATTGCTGTTGATGTTTGAGGCAAATATCCTGTTTGAGTGACCACAAGTGCCTTGGTTGTAGACTTTGATGGAGATCAGATGAGAAATACAGGTAAAAGTGTAGAAATACTGGGAAATGTGAATGTTAAATAATGATCATTATAAGAATTTTAGCACTATTTGAAAGTCCTCTTATAAACTGCTTTTAAACATGAACACATTCACATTGTTGGATAAGTTACAGTATATATGACCCGACATATCACCTGACACCCTCATTATGTCATGAGTCCCCAGCCTGCATCCATGTATTATAGACAGAAGACACAATCCAAATTCCAATCTGTGTGAAGGACTATGAGGGCTGTCATGACCATTGTATACACTTGCTTCGTATTTTATCACTTGATCACTGGTGTCCAGTGGCGATCAGTGCCGTTTAAGATGAGGGAGGACAATTTTTTATTTTTTATAAGCATGGCCTTATTTATTTTACAGCATATTAGATGACTGTCATTCATATTACATTCACCCAGCTCAATGTAACATCGATAGGTTTAGGCTACTACACGATACAAACATTTTCCCTATACCCATCATGAGGTTGCTACAAACTAGCCTACAAATGAAAGTTTATAAAGTAGGTGGACAGGTCGAGAGAAATTAGAGTAATCAAGGTGAAAGGCGGTGACACATTCAATACCTCCTTCCACACTCTTGCCTGCATCTAGCTGATCTAGGTTGTAGTCATTAGTCCAACAATAAGAGTTTGCATTGAACAAATTCAGGTATGTTTATAACCGTTTCGTTCCGTTTGCTTCGGTTGAATAAACGTTTTCAACAACAGCATTGGCAGAATGAATACACCCCTGATCACACGCAAACACAGAACTCAGCCACATATAAACTGCATGATCATTTTGCTTGTTGTGTATATATAATTCCTTCTCTCATCTACACTCTCTTCTCCTCTCACCTTTTCCCTACACTTGTGGAATTCAGTGCACAATATAACAACTGTCTGTGACCTGGCAAAAACCTTTCCAAGCCAAACTTTTATAACATAACTAATAACAGCTACACATAGCCTACATTGTTTTCACCATATTAACATCATAGTCAACATAGTAGAACTAAAGCGTTAGTAAACCCGCTACAATCATGTAGTACAGTGTACAGCAAGCAGTTTAATAGTTACAGCGGCGGGCACCAGTGGCAATAAATTAATAAAACCAAAAGCTTACCTTGACTTGGAAGAGCTCCAGTGTTGGATAGCCATAGCCAAATAGCTAACATAGCATCCCTTTCTGTTTTAACTGGGTGTTTGAGTAGGCTAAACTAGCTAGATGCATTCTACGAAGAAATTAATTTGTTCAAAACTGTTCAGCTATTGTCTTTCGGGCTCTTAGAGTCAACTACTCACCACATTTTATGCACTGCAGTGCTAGCTAGCTGTAGCTTATACTTTCAGTACTAGATTCATTCTCTGATCCTTTGATTGGGTGGACAACATGTCAGTTTCATTCTGCAAGGGCTCTGATAGGTTGGAGGATGTCCTCTGGAAGTTGTCAGAATTACTGTGTAAGTCTATGGAAGGGGTGAGAACCATGAGCCTCCTTGGTTTTGTATTGAAGTCAATGTACCCAGAGGAGGACAGATGGTAGCTGTTTGAATTTTTTAAAAATGAAATTCACTGAGGAAGATGGTCTTCCCCTTCCTCCTCTGAGGAGCCTCCACTACTGGAGTCTGTGATGTATGTTCATATAGTACAGTTGGTTCTCAGTTCAAATATGCTGATATTGGGATTAGGGCTAAGGATTTATTCCTCTCACATACACATGTTTACCCTTACAAAATCTGGCACCGACAGAGATTGTCGCCTCACTTCGAGTCTTTAGGAAACTGTGCAGTATTTACATTTTTTATGTATTATTTCTTACATTGTTAGCCCAGAAAATCTTAAGTGTTATTACATACATCTGGGAAGAACTACTGGGTATAAGAGCGAAGTCAACTTACCAACATTTTGACCAGGAATACGACTTTCCTGACGCGGATCCTTTGTTCGGACCACCACCCAGGACATTGGATCTAATCCCAGAGGCCAACTCAAAACAACGTCGCCGCAGGAGAGATAGACGGAGCGGCGTCCTGGTCAGACTTTGAAGGCGTGCACACCACCCACCGCTTCCGAGTATATTACTCTCCAATGTTCAGTCTATAGGCAACAAGGTGGACGAAACTAGGGCAAGTGTAGCCTTCCAGAGAGACATCAGAGATTGTAGCATTCTCTGTTTGACGGAAACATGGTTCTCTCAGGATATGTTGTCAGAGTCAGTACAGCCACTGGGTGTCTTCAGGGGTCGTGCAAAGAGAAACAGACGTCTTGCTTCCATACAAAATAAACACATTCTTTGCCTGCTTTGAGGATAATACAGTTCCACGACGCGGCCCGCTACCAAGGACTGCCGGCCCCCCCTCTCCTTCTCCGTGGCCGGCGTGAGTAAGACATTTAAACGTGTTAACCCTCGTAAGGTGGTTGGGCCAGACAGCATCCCTAGCCGCATCCTCAGAGCATGCGCAGACCAGCTGGCTGGTGTGTTTACAGGCATATTCAATCGCTCCCTACCCCTGTCTGCTGTCCCCACATGCTTCAACATGGCCACCATTGTTCCTGTACCCAAGAAAGCTAAGGTAACTGAGCTAAACGACTACCGCCCCGTAGCACTCACTTCCGTCATCATGAAGTGCTTTGAGAGACTAGTCAAGGACCATATCACCTCCACCCTACCTGACACCCTAGACCCACTCCAATTTGCTTACCGCCCCAACAGGTCCACAGACGACGCAATCGCAATCGCAACCACACTGCACACTGCCCTAACCCATCTGGACAAGAGGAATACCTATGTGAGAATGCTGTTCATCGACTACAGCTCAGCATTTAACACCATAGTACCCTCCAAACTCGTCATCAAGCTCGAGACCCTGGGTCTCGACCCCGCCCTGTGCAACTGGGTACTGGACTTTCTGACGGGCCGCCCCCAGGTGGTGAGGGTAGGTAACAACATCTCCACTTCGCTGATCCTCAACACTGGGGCCCCACAAGGGTGCATTCTGAGCCCTCTCCTGTACTCCCTGTTCACCTACGACTGCGTGGCCATGCACGCCTCCAACTCAATCATCAAGTTTGCGGACGACACTACAGTGGTGGGCTTGATTACCAACAACGACGAGACGGCCTACAGGGAGGAGGTGAGGGCCCTCGGAGTGTGGTGTCAGGAAAATAACCTCACACTCAACGTCAACAAAACAAAGGAGATGATTGTGGACTTCAGGAAACAGCAGAGGGAGCACCCCCCTATCCACATCAACGGAACAGTAGTGGAGAGGGTAGTAAGTTTTAAGTTCCTCGGCGTACACATCACGGACAAACTGAATTGGTCCACCCACACAGACAGCGTTGTGAAGAAGGCGCAGCAGCGCCTCTTCAACCTCAGGAGGCTGAAGAAATTCGGCTTGTCATCAAAAGCACTCACAAACTTCTACAGATGCACAATCGAGAGCATCCTGTCGGGCTGTATCACCGCCTGGTACGGCAACTGCTCCGCCCACAACCGTAAGGCGCTCCAGAGGGTAGTGAGGTCTACACAACGCATCACTGGGGGCAAACTACCTGCCCTCCAGGACACCTACACCACCCGATGTCACAGGAAGGCCATAAAGATCATCAAGGACAACAACCACCCGAGCCACTGCCTGTTCACCCCGCTATCATCCAGAAGGCGAGGTCAGTACAGGTGCATCAAAGCAGGGACCGAGAGACTGAAAAACAGCTTCTATCTCAAGGCCATCAGACTGTTAAACAGCCACCACTAACATTGAGTGGCTGCTGCCAACATACTGACTCAACTCCAGCTCACTTTAATAATGGAAATTGATCAAAAATGTATCACTAGCCACTTTAAACAATGCCACTTAATATAATGTATATGTATATACTGTACTCTATATCATCTACTGCATCTTGCCATCTTTATGTAATACATGTATCACTAGCCACTTTAAACTATGCACTTTTATGTTTACATACCCTATATTACTCATCTCATATGTATATACTGTACTCGATACCATCTACTGCATCTTGCCTATGCCGTTCTGTACCATCACTCATTCATATATCTTTATGTACATATTCTTTATCCCTTTACACTTGTGTGTATAAGGTAGTAGTTGTGGAATTGTTAGGTTAGATTACTCGTTGGTTATTACTGCATTGTCGGAACTAGAAGCACAAGCATTTCGCTACACTCGCATTAACATCTGCTAACCATGTGTATGTGACAAATAAAATTTGATTTGATTTGTAGTTCTATATTCATATCTCTGATTGAGTACAGATTCACAACTGTTGGATGGTGCTTATAAGCTTCTATTTGATCGTTTTTCTCCCCTGTGAGACCAGCAGCATATCTCACATAAACTCATACTGTAAGCATGAAAGCCCATGAAAAAAAAATAGTTTCAGGAGCCAGTACTCCCACGTATGACTTTCTCAGCTATATTGTTTAGTGTGTTTAACCTCTGTGGGACGTTGTGTCCTTTGAGACTCTAAAACAAATCGGTGTAAGGTAAAAACATGAAACCTATCTCCAGGAAAATATTATGCACTCATTCTGGCCAAATCTGATGTTTGACATCAACATCCACGGTAACTCCCACTAGGCCTACTCTCATATTGTCAGTACTTGTCAATAATGTGTCGTCAATATTAATATCTTTCTCCACCAAATGACAGAATTGACACATATTTCCTAGAAACTAGCTATAGTCAATGACGTGAAGGAAGTAGCCAATGTGAGTTCCGGGTGAACCCGTTTTGTAGTGCAATGTGGTTGGGATTGAGTGCTACTCTGTGCTAGGCTGGTCTGCCTCCCCAATGCCTGGGGAGATGGATGTCCCAGTTTCCCTGTCCTTGACTCAGGATTGGGTGTCGCTCTGGTTGTTAGTCATAGCGAAGTGCACTGTCAGATTTATTTACCATCCACCATCCACCAAGCACTGCAGTGGAGCCATTTAAACCCTGGTCTCTGTGTGACTGTGTGCATTTATGATAATGCAAGTGTGAATGAGAGAAAATTGTGGTAGGCTGTGTGTGAGTGTGTGTGTAAACTGCCTGTTAAATACGTGGCACCTGCCTTGCTACAGTGGTTCTTCATTTAAAAGCTTTGAGCTTATGCCGCGACCGTTTGTGGTAGATGAGATGGTGGCAGTTTCTGGTAAATTGAGTCATTCTTGCAACAATGATTGACAATTAAATAACGTGCCATAGAATTCTGCGGCACCGCGCAAGCTGCACTGCAGTACGCCGCAATTTTCAAAGGAAGAACCACTGTAGATTACCATAATGGGCAGCACTGAGACAAGGTTGGAGGAATTAAGAGTGACTTACTGATAGTGGTGTGTGTCATATGGTTGTTGTATGCTGACCATAAATATTAGACTCCATGCATTCACTCGGTCTATATGTAAAGTTCTATTAAATCAATCTATCTTTCGTTCTTTATTTGTCACTCTGGTCTCGCTTGTAATGCGTTTGAGCCCCGGGCTTGTGTATAATATGTACACCAAACACAAATATATTAGGTCACAGAGGGTTTATGACCTAGAGAAGCACTAGACTGATTGAGAGACTAATGAGCAATCTTCTGTACTGTACTGTTCTCATAGTGTCATATGAAGGAGACAAAGAAAGACAAATAAGCATGGCTGTAGCTGTGCTAGCTACATGGTACCCAGCAGGATTTTCCTCTCGTCCAGCTGTCATAACACCAGGAGAGATAACGAGACACAGTACAGAGCCCCCCCTTACAGAAAAACCACATTATCTCACATGGAAAATCACCAAATTTCACATGTGAAATCCTGTGAAAATGTGTTTTTGAAAAACTTCACGTGACATTTCTAGTCACCTTTAGTCCACATAGACCTGGTGTTTCAGCAGGAAGGAAATTCAGTTACCTAACAACAAAAGGTTGTGAGTTCAAATCCAAGTGAGGTTAAATCCCAAATGATCCAGCGGACTATGACACAATGTTAAAAAAAACTGATGGGGGGGGGGTGTCCCTGGAACTAACGGGGAACTAGATAAAACCTGCAGGCGACTATGACTGTTTAAATTCAAGTAATGTCAACTATGCATTTAAAGTAAAATATTCTGAATGACATTTGACACCTTGGTTTTCACATGTGCTCAAATGTTGTCACGTGTAGTTTCATGGTATCACATGTTGACATTTTGAATCCCCATGTCGTCAAACTTATTTCACGAGATGTTTTAAAATGATCACATTAACTTCAAATAAAATCACATGAGATCACACGTGATCACGTCATAAGGAAAGTACAGTCAGAGATGGGCAGTATTTCTGTGACGTATTTGAAATACATATTTTAATTACGTCTGTGTATGTTGTATTACACTGGGCTGAACTACTCTCCAATGAATTTTGTAACAAGATACCTTCGATATACAAAATACTTTTTTATACCATTTCTTTATAGCGGTTAACAATTTTGTAGCCCCCTTTCACCCTACATTGGTATCAAAAGTTGTTCATTTTCACATATACATTTCCATTTTGTTAATTTAGCAGACGCTCTTATTTTCATTAAAGGTCTTGAACAGTCATTCTGATTCCCATGTAAAATAGCCTTTTGAGTGACTCAAATATCACCCATAAAAAAAAGTAGGGTAGAAATGCTCAAAATTGGAGAAAAGTACTTTATCGCCAATGGCTAACTACCAAGAAGTTTGAAAAGAGGCTGAGTGGGCTTGGGAGCTTATATTTATGAGCTCCCCTTGACTGACAGCTCTTGGATGCAGTGTTGCTGTAAAATCATCTCAAGCTAATTTGGTGATACACAAAGCAACTCAAACATTGAAATTGCATTAATGATGTATCTTTACCATAGATGAAATGTGTAAACTTTTAATTTTATTTGCTGACACCCGACAGTCAAATTTTGGCACCAGTAGAGTAGCTATAGTATATAGCTATTTATAAACTGGGTGGTTTGAGCCCTGAATTCTGATTGGCTGAAAGCCATGGTACATCAGACCGTATACCACGGGTATGACAAAACATGTATACTTACTGCCTTAATTATGTTGGTAACCAGTTTATAATAGCAATTAGGCTCCTCGGGGGTTTGTGATATATGGCCAATTTACCACGGCTAAGGGCTGTGTCTAGGCAGTCCGCATTGCATCGTGGGTAAGAACAGCTTTTGCGGTGGTATATTGGCCATATACAACACCCCCTCTGGCCTTATTGCTAAAATAAACCACACCCCTCTGCAAACATATCTTCTCCAATGTTGGTTACAAGGTGGTACTTATTTAAATTAGGTAAGAGAATAACATGTTACCATTGGTGTATTAAAATGAGAGTTAATTTTAATAATCCCACCTCCTGAATCCAAGTGTTTGACATGGGGAGGGGACCAGTAACTTTATGGTCAAACTTTATCAATGTAGAACCAACAGTCATTTTTCATACTTTGGTCATTCTACTTTGATATGGTTTCATCCAAATATCAACAAATTTAATGAAAAACAATATATCTGCAATATTAAAGCTGATCTACCCCCTTAAAAAAGGTTTTAAAAAATTAAAAAGTAATTGTAATTTTTTTTCATAAAAAACATGATTTTGACTTTTCATGACCTTTAAATACAATACTTTGTAAAAGTGTATTTATTATATTTAATTTTGATATATTGATCTTTGTGGTATTTTGTAGTTGTATTTCGTAATTGTAATTTGTGATTTATGCCCATCCCCGAGTACAGAGATGGGCTGTATTTCTGTTACATGTATTTGAAATATGTATTTCAATTACTTCTGAGTATTTTGACATTTGAATTACACTGGGCTGAACTAACACTCCAATGTATTTTGTAACAAGATACTTTTGAGAGCTGCAATTTGTATTTTCAAAATACAAAATACTTTTCTATACCAGTTCACATTTTGTGGCTCCATTTAACACTGCATTGGCATCAGAAGTATGATAGCACTGTGGTGTGATAAGAGCATATGTTAAATTAACTAAATATAAATGTATATGTAAAAAGGAACAATTGCAAAGCATGCTGAGTATTAATCTAATGAGCTCTGCCGTGAAACAAGGCCAATAATAATACCCAGTGTGGTTTGCAGTTAATTTAGCTATGTTCATTTTCACATAGACATTTACATTTTGGCTATTTAGCACTCTTTTCCAGAGTGACTTAGTCAGTGCATTTAACTAAAATAGATAAACATATCATAGTCATTGCAAGTAAAACGTTTATGAAAACTGTTATTGAGAATGTTGTTGTTGCTGCTTGCAAATGTATTTTGTATTTTATATATTTAAATTAAATACATTACAAAATGCAAGTATTTTGTAGTTTATTTTTATACATTGATCTTTATGGTATTTTGTAGTTGTATTTTGTAAATTTTGCCTATCCATGCCTTAGTACAGTGTTGAATGAGTCTGAGGCTGAGGCAGAGGACATTTCAAAATGGAGATACTTTAGATAACGTAATAGTCTGTCTGTCTACTCTTAGCCTCTCTTTCCCATATCTCCTCTCTGCTCCATCTTTCCAGACCTCCCCATTAACCCTCTTGAAAAAACCAGCATAGACCAACATACATTTCAAGGTGGTCAATGCTGTTCAAGCTGGTCTAGCTCAGATCTACCAGCATGGACAGTGTAACAATACACGCTGAGAGTCAGGAAGCAATTTCAGGGAGTGAGTGTTTCAATAAAATAAACATAATCCAAACAAGCAACACTAAAATCACACAAACATGAAACAGAAACAATGACGCCTGGGGAAAGAACCAAAGGGAGTGACATATATAGGGCAGGTAATCAAGGAAGTGATGGAGTCCAGGTGAGTGATGAAGCGCAGATGCGTGTTACGATGGTGACAGGTGTGCGCCATAACGAGCAGCCTGGTGACCTAGAGGAGCCGGCGATCCGGCTAATCTCGTATCGGGAGGGAGTACTGTCACGTGTGCTCCCTCTCCGGCCTCTAGGTCACCAGGCTGCTCGTTATGGCGCACACCTGTCACCATCGTAACACGCATCTGCGCTTCATCACTCACCTGGACTCCATCACCTCCTTGATTACCTGCCCTTTATATGTCACTCCCTTTGGTTTCTTCCCTTTCGTCATTGTTTCTGTTTCATGTTGGTGCGCTGTTTGTGTTTCTTGTTTTGTTAATTTATTAATTAAAATGTATTCACTCCCTGAACTTGCTTCCCTTCAGCGCACATCGATACAGATAGGCAACTCCAGTCCTCGGGGGCCTGATTGGTGTCACGCTTTTGCCACAGCCCCGGTTAACGCACCTGACTCCAATAATCAACTAATCATGATATTCAGTTTAGAATGCAATTCATTTTAATCAGCTGTGTTTGCACGGGATGGGAGAAAAGTGTGTCACTACTCTGGCCCCCACGACTGGAGTTGCCTATCTCTGCTGGTTATGCTGGCAGACCAGCCTTCATTGCGTTTTTGCTGGTGACCAGACTTCGTTGTGTTTTCCCTGGTGAACAGCCTTCACTATGTTTTGGATACTGGTGACCAACATAAGCTAAATTAAAACCAGCATCAAGTCACATTATGCTGGCTTGAAATGTAATGTTTAATTCCGATTGGAAACCCGCCAGCGTTGATGCCCACAATCTGCATTCAGAATGACTGCCAGGGTTAGGAAGACACATGAAGGAGACTAGCTAAAAAGGTAAAGTGGAAAACCATTTCAGTAACGGGTGGAAGTCCAACTAGTTTATAAATGTATGAAATGTGTAACATTAGATTAATTAATGTATTAATTAATCAGTCAATGTATAATGCAAAAAACACAGATACTGAAAAAATAATAATTGCAATACATCATGCTGGAAAATATGATAGTGATGGGTGTGGTTTTGCAGACCAGCTAAATTCTGATTACTTGGAAGTTCATCTCAATGGGATTTGAACTCCGAACCTCTCGGTTGCCAGCAACCTGAATTTCTTGCTACACCATGGATGGATCTGCAGATTTAATAAAGATTGTTAAAAGATTATATTAACAATATTATTTAGATACGGTAACAAAGTGGTTAATATACCATTGGGTATCTCACGCTTGAATTTGCATGGACTTAAGAAATTCATACACTTCTGTAAGATTCATTAAAGCTACAAACTTGTCAGTGTTGGCCAGTAGCATGTGATAAAAATTCAACAGAACAGATGAACCGGAATGACATTAACTCTCACAGGTGGCCAAAATAACTTCCTGGAAGCCAAAGCCCTACTAAACCAAGCCTCCAGTCTTCTGATCTGACCCACTGGGTCATATCTCAATAACCCATCATCAGCAAACCAACCTTGCTCTTTAAAAAAAATAACCCAACAACACTCAACCAAGATATAAACGCAACATGTAAAGTGCTGGTGCCATGTTTCATGAACTGAAATAAAAGATCCCAGAAATGTTCCATATGCACAAAAAGCATATTTCTCAAATGTTGTACACAAATGTATTTATATCCCTGTTAGTGAGCATTTTATCCTTTTTCAAGATAATCCATCCACCTGACAGGTGTGGCTTATCAAGAAGCTGATTAAACAGCAGGATCATTAGACAGGTGCAACTTGTGCTGGGGACAATAAAAGGCTACTCTAAAAAGCACCATTTTGTCACGCAACACAATGCCACAGATGTATCCACTTTTGAGGGAGCAATTTTTAAATTTGATTTTATTTCACCTTTATTTAACCAGATAGGATAGTTGAGAACAAGTTCTCATTTACAACTGCGACCTGGCCAAGATAAAGCAAAGCAGTTCGACACATACAACACAGTTACACATGGAATAAATAAACATACAGTAGAAAAAGTCTATATACTGTGTGTGCAAATGAGGTATGATAAGGGAGGTAAGGCAATAAATAGGCCATGGTGGCGAAGTAATTACAATATAGCAATTAAACACTGGAATGGTAGATGTGCAGAAGATGAATGTGCAAGTACATATACTGGGGTGCAAAGGAGTAAGATAAATAAATAAATACAGTATGGGGATGAGGTAGTTGGATGGGCTATTTACAGATGGGTTATGTACAGGTGCAGTGATCTGTAAGCTGCTCTGACAGCTGGTGCTTAAAGCTAGTGAGGGAGATATGTGTCTCCAGTTTCAGTGATTTTTGCAGTTCGTTCCAGTCGTTGGCAGCATAGAACTGGAAGGAAAGGCGGCCAAAGGAGGAATTGGCTTTGGGGGTGACCAGTGAGATATACCTGCTGGAGTGCGTGCTGCGGATGGGTGCTGCTATGGTGACCAGTGAGCTGAGATAAGGCGGGGCTTTACCTAGCAACGACTTATAGATGACCTGGAGCCAGTGGGTTTGGCGACGGTTATGAAGCGAGGGCCAGCCAACGAGAGCATACAGGTCGCAGTGGTGGGTAGTATATGGGGCTTTGGTGACAAAACGGATGGCACTGTGATAGACTGCATCCAACTTGCTGAGTAGAGTGTTGGAGGCTATTTTGTAAATGACATCGCCGAAGTCAAGGATCAGTAGGATAGTCAGTTTTACAAGGGTATGTTTAGCAGCATGAGTGAAGGATGCTTTGTTGCGAAATAGGAAGCCGATTCTAGATTTAATTTTGGATTTGAGATGCTTAATGTGAGTCTGGAAGGAGAGTTTACAGTCTAACCAGACACCTAGGTATTTGTAGTTGTCCACATATTCTAAGTCAGAACTGTCCAGAGTAGTGATGCTGGACGGGCAGGCAGGTGCGGGCAGCGATCGGTTGAAGAGCATGCGTTTAATTTTACTTGCATTTAAGAGCAGTTGGAGGCCGCGGAAGGAGAGTTGTATGGCATTGAAGCTCGTCTGGAGGTTAGTTAACACAGTGTCCAAAGAAGGGCCTGCGTAAAGGTGGATCAGAGAATCACCAGCAGCAAGAGTGACATCATTGATGTGTACAGAGAAAAGAGTTGGCCCGAGAATTGAACCCTGTGGCACCACCATAGAGACTGCCAGAGGTCCGGACAACAGGCCCTCCGATTTGACACACTGAACTCTATCAAAGAAGTAGTTGGTGAACCAGGCGAGGCAATCATTTGAGAAACCAAGGCTGTTGAGTCTGCCGATAAGAATGCGGTGATTGACGGAGTCGAAAGCCTTGGCCAGGCCAATGAATACGGCTGCACAGTACTGTCTTTTATCGATGGCGGTTATGATATCGTTTAGGACCTTGAGCGTGGCTGAGGTGCACCCATGACCAGCTCTGAAACCAGATTGCATAGCGGAGAAGGTATGGTGGGATTCGAAATGGTCGGTAATCTGTTAACTTGGCTTTCGAAGACCTTAGAAAGGCAGGGTAGGATAGATATAGGTCTGTAGAAGTTTGGGTCTAGAGTGTCTCCCCCTTTGAAGAGGGGGATGACCGCGGCTGCTTTCCAGTCTTTGGGAATCTCAGACGATACGAAAGAGAGGTTGAACAGGCTAGTAATAGGGGTTGCAACAATTTCGGCAGATAATTTTGGAAAGAGAGGGTCCAGATTGTCTAGCCCGGCTGATTTGTAGGGGTCCAGATTTTGCAGTTCTTTCAAAACATCAGCTAGAAGGAGAAATGGAGGAGGCTTGGGCGAGTTGCTGTGGGGGGTGCAGGGCTGTTGACCGGGGTAGGGGTAGCCAGGTGGAAAGCATGGCCAGCCGTAGAAAAATGCTTATTGAAATTCTCAATTATAGTGGATTTATCGGTGGTGGCAGTGTTTCCTAGCCTTAGTGCAGTGGGCAGCTGGGAGGAGGTGCTCTTATTCTCCATGGACTTTACAGTGTCCCAGAACTTTGAGTTTGTGCTACAGGATGCCAATTTCTGTTTGAAAAAGCTAGCCTTAGGAAAGCTAACTGCCTGTGTATATTGGTTCCTAACTTCCCTGAAAAGTTTCATATCACGGGGGCTATTCGATGCTAATGCAGAACGCCACAGGATGTTTTTGTGCTGGTCAAGGGCAGTCAGGTCTGGAGAGAACCAAGGGCTATATCTGTTCCTGGTTCTACATTTTTTGAATGGGGCATGCTTATTTAAGATGGTGAGTAAGGCACTTTTGAAGAATAACCAGGCATCCTCTACTGACGGGATGAGGTCAATATCCTTCCAGGATACCCGGGCCAGGTTGATTAGAAAGGCCTTCTCTTGAAATGTTTTAGGGAGCGTTTGACAGTGATGTTGTGGGGTGGTCGTTTGACCGCAGACCTGTTACGGATGCAGGCAATGAGGCAGTGATCGCTGAGATCTTGGTTGATAACAGCAGAGGTGTATTTGGAGGGCAAGTTGGTTAGGATGATATCTATGAGGGTGCCCGTGTTTACAGCTTTGAACCTACAGTACCTGGTAGGTTCATTGATAGTTTGTGTGAGATTGAGGGCATCAAGCTTAGATAGCTTAGGGCATCAAGCGCGATAGAATAGATTCAAGGCATAATGTACAGACAAAGGTATGGTAGGATGTGAATACAGTGGAGGTAGGTCTAGGCATTGAGTTATGATGAGAGAGATATTGTCTCTAGAAACATAATTTAAGCCAGGTGATGTCATTGCATGTGTGGGAGGTGGAACTAATGGGTTGGCTAAGGTATATTCAGCAGAGCTAGAGGCTCTACAGTGAAATAAGACAATAATCACTAACCAGAACAGCAATGGACAAGGCATATTGACATTAAGGAGAGGCATACGTAGCCGAGTGATCATAAGGGTCCAGTGAGTAGTGAGGCTGGTTGGAGACACAACGATTCAGACAGCTAGCAGGCCGGGGCTAGCAGAAGGGCCTCAGAGGGACGTCGTGACCGGGGAAGTCTGTTTATAGCCTCCTCGTGCGGAGCCTCCTCGTGCGTTTATGTCGGTAGACCAGTCGTGATGGATTAGTAGGGTTCCGTGTGGTAAAGGGGACCAGTCCAATTGGCAGAATATGTATAGTGGGCCAAGAAATTGTCCGATGGACCTATTCAGCTAACAGCCGATATGCTCTAGACAGCTAGTGGGCCGCGGCTAGCAGGCTAGCAGATGGGCATTCAGGGGATGTCGCGACGGAGGGGCCAGTTGAATAACCCCCTCGGGCAGATTACGTTGGTAGTCCAGTCGTGAAGGACCGACGGGGCTCCGCACCGGCAGTAAAATGGGTCCAGGCCAATTGGCAAAATAGGTATAGTAGCCCAGGAGTGGCTGATGGAACTCTTCAGCTAGCCGGGAGATGGGCCTAGCATGGGCTAGCTCCAGGCTTGTTGGTGCTTGCTTCGGGACAGAGACTTTAGCCAGAAGTAGACACTCGGATTGCTAGCTGCGATGATCCAGGTTAAAAGGTTCAGAGCTTGCGGTGGGAATCCGGGGATATGGAGAGAAAATAGGTCCGGTATGCTCTGGTTAGAATCGCGTTTTGCAAACTGGCGAGAGCTTTCCGAGCTAAAGGTTAGCTGATGACCGCTAGCAGTGGTTAGCTGACTACTAGCTAGTAGCTAGGTCAGAGACGTTAGCCAGGAGTAGACACTCGGATTGCAGCTAGCCAGCTGCGATGATTCAGGTGAAAAGGTTCGGAGCGTGCGGTGGGAGTCTGGGGATATGGAGAGAAAATAGGTCCGGTATGCTCTGGTTTGAATCGCGTGCTTTGGCATGCTGACTGCAGGAATGTCCAACAGAGCTGTTTCCAGAGAATCTAATGTTAATTTCTCTACCATAAGCTGCCTCCAACGTCGTTTTAGAGAACTTGGCAGTACGTCCAACCGGCCTCACAACCGCAGACCATGTGTAACCACGCCAGCCGAGGACCTCCACATCCGTCTTTTTTACCTGCAGGATCATCAGAGACGGGGTGGGGACTGAGGCGTATTTCTGTCTGTAATAAAGCCCTTTTGTGGGGAAAAACTCATTATGATTGGCTGGGTCTGTCTCCCCAGTGAGTGGGCCTGGCTCCCAAGTGGGTGGGCCTATGCCCTCCCAGGCCCACCCGTGGCTGCGCCCCTGCTGAATCATGTGAATTACATAGATTAGGGCCTAATTAATTAATTTAAATTGACTGATTTCCTTATATGAACTGTAACTCAGCAAAATCTTTGAAATTCTTGCATGTTGCGTTTATATTTGTGTTCAGTATAAGTGACCAAATGCCTGCAACCGGGTCATCCAAAAAAACAAGTATTTCCTTTTAGAGTATCCCTCAAAATAAGGCCTTATAAAATACAAATAATATTGTGTTAAAACAATACATTTGAGTTATATTAACTTGTGTTCTCATTTGAAGTCCACAGGGCTGAAAATGGATGTTTGGAACAAGAATATCTCTGTCACTAACAAATTCTGTCATGGATGGTAACTCACCAATTCATTACAAAGGCAAGGCATTCTAGGACATATGCAAATAAAGCTTTACACTGAGCAGTGCGTTAACACTGTGGAATTTTCTGTTTAGCATAACCCAAAAGCGAAAGACTAATTAGCCTACCCTGTTGTTTATGATTTTGCTGTCATGGAAGACTGATTGGGCTCATTTCTTCTAATTGAAAAATAAATTCTGCTCTTGGAATGGCATGCTTTGAGCACCACCGAAAAGTGCTATTTGCATATGAAAAATCAATTCCATATGCTGCATTTAATTAGTCCTATTGTTTACGTTTTTGTTGGTGACACTTGATATATTGATAATTTGCAGCTGTTCAAAATTGTGCGAGTTCGAGCATGTTTCTGTTAGGCCTATGACGAAGAAAAAGGAGCAATAAAAGCCCCACTCCTGGTCTTCCTAAATTAAACTATTTTTTGACAGTATGGAGCACAATACCACAGGGGCAGTTTAGAAGGGAGGAACTCAAACCTTTATTCCATAGGCTGGGATCCGCTTTTCCACCTGGGCATATTCATTACACCGATTCAGTTGCAAAAATATCCTTATACGGAAACAAACGGGGCGGGACCTACCTGCATTTGTCCAATAGAAACTCTCATTTTGCTCCATTTTCTTCCGTTTGGTTCTTAAACAGTAAATGGTTTCCTTAATGAATAGGCGACACCCCTGCTCGCAAAAACAATGATTGGCAGCTTACATTTCTTCAGTTTAACCATTATTGGGTTAAAATACACATATACATTTGTTAACAGCTATCCACAACAACCACAAATTGCTAAATGAATGCGCTATGTAGCCTATAATACGCGATATCCGTATCGCAGTTAGGCTACACCACTGCTGTCTTCCTTACCTCCAAGCGTTTATTCAAGTTGGACCATTGGAAGACATACTGTAGCTTGGACTGTAGCCTACAAAAGCATGTTCCTGGTCTTTCCCCGCGATCCATCAAACGTATTTGGTGTGTCATCATGGTGGTCTCAGATTTCTATTCAGACTCACTCAGACGGAACCAAACTGATGTGAAAGTCATTGAGAAAACAGAAGAAAGGTGTCAAATAATTTTTTTGCAAACATCCTTTCGGAATTTAAAAGTAATCTTCGAAATAATAATCTAGTTTTTTTAATGTAACTGTAATCTGATAACAATATTTGGGCTGGTAATGTAATGGATTACAGTTACAGTTTTTTGTACTCCGTTACTCCCCAACCCTGCCTGTGAGACCAGCGGCCTATCTCACGTCATCTCCTAAACAAGAGACAATTAAAAAAAACTGTTTCAGGAGCCAGTACGCCCACATTATACCACTCATTTAATCAAAAGGTTACGTTTGGCATCTGATGAGTTTCTCAGCTATTATATAGTGTTTTTTTTTTTTACCCCCTGGGATTCTGTCCTTTGAGACTTAAAACAACTAAGTGAAAGGTTAAAACATGGATCCTATCTCCAGCCAAATCTCACGTTTCACATCATCATCCACAGTACTCCCACTGGGCCTGCTCTCACATTGTCAATACTTGTCAATAATGTGTCATCAGTTGATAGAATTTACACACATTTTTATTTTATTTTATTTTATTGTCGATGATGTGATAGATGGGCAGTATTTCTGTTACATGTATTTGAAATATGTATTTTAATTACTTCTGATTATTTTGTATGTTGTATTGCACTGGGCTGAACTACACTCCAATGTATAATGTAACAAGATACTTTCGAAAGTTGTCATTTGTATATTAAAATACAAAATACTTTTCTATACCATTTCTTTATAGCAGTTTGGCCTTCTGGGGCCCCTTTTCACCCTACATTGGTCTCAAAAGTCTTATGGCACTATGGTGAGATAAGAGTGCCTGCTAAATAAACTAAATGTAAATGTGTAAAAATGAACAATTACAAAGCATGCTGAGTATCATTCTAATGCACTCCCCGCTCCGAAACAAGACCAATGACAATACCCAGTGTGCTTTACAGTTGTCCATTTTCACTTATACATTTACATTTTGGTCATTTAGCAGACACTCTTATCCAGAGTGAGTGCAGTCAACCAAGGTAGATAGACAACAACATATCACAGTCATAGAAAGTAAGAGGTTTCTGTAACCATTACTGAGAATGTTGTTGCTGTTCGGCCTGCCACAAAGCAAATGTACTTTTGTATTTTAAAATACATGTATTTTAATTAAACACAATACTTTGCAAAAATCGATTATATTTTATTTTGAGACATAGATTTTTGTGTTATTTTATGATTGTAATTTGTAATTAATGCCCGTGAAGGGAGTAGCCAGTGTGAGTTCCGGGTGAAACCGTTTTGTAGTGCAGTGTGGTTGGGACTGAGTGCTACTCTGTGCTAGGCTGGGCTGCCTTTCTAATGCCTGGGGAGATGGATGTTCCTGGTTCCCTGTCCTTGACTCAGTGTTGGGTTTTGCTCTGGTTGTTAGTCACAGAGAAGTGCACTGTCAGGTTTATTGGCCATGCACCATCCACCCAGCATTGCAGTAAATCCATTCAATCCAGCTATCTATGTAACTGTGTGTATTTGTGATAATGCAAGTGTGAATGAGAGAAAATTGTGACAAGCTGTGTGTGAATGAGTGTAAACTGCCTGTTTAATATGTGGCATGCTAGATTACTATAATGGGCAGCACTGAGACAAGGTTGGAGGGATTAAGAGTGATTTACTGACAGTGGTGTGTGTCATATGGTTGTTGTATGCTGAGCATTAACATTAGACTCCATGCATTCACTCTGTCTATATGTAAAGTTCTATTAAATCAATCTATCTTTCGTGCTTTTTCTGTCAAATTGGTCTCGCCTGTAATGCACGTATCAAACTCATTCCACGGAGTGCTGAGTGTCTGCGGGTTTTTGCTCATCCCTTGTACTTGATTGATTAATTAAGGTCACTAATTAGTAAAGATCTCCCCTCACCTGGTACTCTAGGTCTTAATTGAAAGGAAAAACCAAACACCCACAGATACTAGGCCCTCCATGGAATGAGTTTGACACCCCTGCTGTAATGCATTTGAGCCACAGGCATGTGTACTGTATAGTATGTATGTAACAGGGTGGAACTGTTGAGTTGGTGAATGCAGCTTGTCAGTGCCAGGTGTGTGAGACTCTTGATTGTAATTAAAGGTGTGGCCTTCAGTATTTAACCTGCCTGTTCCTGCCGTTCTAGAGCAGGGCTGGGCAACTGGCTTAGTGCTGCAGACAAGCGGGGGTAGGGCACTAAAATATTTTGCTTGCCATATGAGCAACTGTTGCCCTTCATGATGAATTCAGATATTTTTGTGGCCCCCTTCAAAGTTGCACATCCCTGTTGTAGAGATTACCATGTGAAGGTTGACATGCGCAAGGATGGGAGTGGAGTTATTGGGCTAGTTCAAATTCAGAAGTGTTTCCATGGGTCGTAAATGTGTTTATGGCAAGGTTTCCCGTATGCCAGTTGAACCCACTCTCCTTGTCCCTGGGTACGCCCTCCCGAGGTGTTGCACAACACATGTTCTTTGCCTGTGCGGAATATTGATCTGATCTGTGTGTATGCCGTGACTCAAGCCTCTGTTAATTGAATTGTGGATTTGTACATGTTTTTATGTCCTGTGATAGGGACTTTTTGAGCTTCCGTGGATCATATATGATAGCAAATTCGCTTTAAAACTGCAACATTTTCTCTCATTCTCATGACAAAATGTGAACAAAAGCATGAGATAAGCTAGAAAACAGGGGAAAAAAATCCCTGCCCCATGGCAAAAAGTGAATAATTGCAAGAAATTAGCTTTTTCTTGCTCCCGACGCCACTTGGGTACACTGCAGCATCCACCGAGAGGCTCTTGCTGCCAAGGGAATGCCTGACAGCTTGAAAGACGTTTTGGACACTACAGTGAAAATGGTTAACTTTGTTACATCAAGGCCCCTGAACTCTCGTGTATTTTCTGCATTATGCAATGATATGGGCAGCGACCATGTAACGCTGGTTATCAAGGGGCAAAGTATTGACACGTTTTTTTAAAATTGAGAGACGAGCTTAAAGTTTTCTTTACTCACCATAATTT